>NW_026899796.1:0-93247 GCF_033153095.1 Gastrolobium bilobum | reverse complement strand
AATATTGGGTCCATTACCTCTTCAAAATTGAAGGGATCTGTTAATTACAAGAACTGGGCCACCTCTGTTCGAGTTTGGTTCTTTGGACAAGGATATGGGAACCATCTCACGACTAAGTCTACTGATGTCCCTAAGGAGGACAAGTCTGATTGGGAAAAGATTGACAACCAGCTTCTGAGTATCCTCTGGCAATCCATTGATCCAATCGTCTTGGGTATCTTTTATTCCTTTCAAACTTGCACTGAAGTATGGGAGGAAGCAAAAAACCTCTACACTAATGATGTTCAACAACTCTATTTCATCATCTCCCAGTTTATGGAATTGAGCAAGGATATGCTGCCTTACCCTACTGATGCTACTGCATATCAGAAACAGGTGGAACGTCTCTTTATGGTTGCCACATTTTCTGGCCTTCCCGAAGAATATGATAATGTCTGTGATACTATCTTGACTAGTGGGGAGCCTGATCTATCCATGACGTATCAGCGTCTTCTGAATTTGAATAAGAAATCTGCTCCTACATCGTCTTCTGCTGTTGATTCTACTGCTCTAGTTTCCCGTACTGATTTTCGCGGGAATATTGGAGGTGGACGTGGTCGTGGTAGAGGCCCAGAAGGCCGTGGCCCAGGAGGACGTGGCCCAGGAGGCCCAGGAGGTCCAGTCGGACGTGGTCAGCGACCTCGTTGTCATTACTGTCAGCAACTTGGTCATTATGAGGAACGCTGCTACACAAAGTATCCTCACATGCGACCTTCTTTTGCTGCTAATATAGCTCAATCGGATACTGCTTCAAATGGTACAGTCTCTCTCTCCTCTGAAGAATATGTAGCATTCCAGGCCCTTCTCAGGAAGTCCTCTCCTCAATCTCAGGCCTCCGCTTCAGAAACTGGTAATCCTGTTGCTTGTGTTTTTCATTCTGCATCACTTGGTCCTTGGATATTTGACTCAGGTGCTACTGATCACCTCTGTGGTAATAAGGAACTCTTTTCTTCCCTTACATATTCTGAAAATTTACCCTCTTTTACTCTTGCTGATGGAACTAAGGCCCCCGTTCATGGGATTGGACAAATCTGTCCAACCTCCTCATTGACCTTGACATCTGTCTATTACATTCCTCACATCCCTTATAACTTAATATCTGTTAGTAAATTGATCAATTCTCTTAATTGTATTGTCACATTCTCAAACCAATCTGTTTCTGTGCAGGACCCGGGTACGGGGAAAATGATTGGAGTGGGCCGTGAGTCACGAGGTCTGTTCTACCTTGGTCTTCAAACTTTAGATTGTCAGTCATGTCAGCAAGGATAGCACATCCTCTCCTCCTTTGCTAATCGTGTCAATAAGCGAGCTGATGCTCCTTTTTCAATTATTCATTCAGATGTTTGGGGTCCTAGTCGAAGTGTGTCTGTTTTAGGGTTTCGGTATTTTGTTACCTTTATTGATGATTTCTCCCGTTGTACTTGGATTTATTTAATGAAAAACCGTTCTGAGTTGTTTTCTATTTATCAAAGGTTTTCTGCTGAAATTCATACTCAATTTGGTGCTTCTATTCATATTTTACGTAGTGATAATGCTAAGGAATATGTTTCTGTTGACTTTTCACATTTCTTAGCCACACAGGGTACTTTACACCAAACTACTTGTCCTCACACTCCACAACAAAATGGAGTAGCTGAATGTAAGAATAGACATCTCATTGAGATTGCCAGGACTCTTCTTATTCACATGCATGTTCCTCTTCACTTCTGGGCTGATGCAGTCCTTGCTTCTTGTTTTCTCATCAACCGCATGCCGTCATCTGTGCTTAATAATGATATTTCTCATAACTTATTGTTTCCGGATGTTCCTCTCTTTCCTCTATCCCCACATGTTTTTGGTTGTACCTATTTTGTTCATGATCTCACTCCTGGTAAGGAGAAGTTAACATCCAAAGCCTTTAAATGCATTTTTCTGGGTTATTCTCGTCTTCAAAAGGGTTATCGTTGTTACTTTCCTGATCTCAAGCGTTACTTAGTTTTCGCTGATGTCACCTTTCTTGATCAACAACCCTTTAATTCTATCCCATCTCCATTGTCACAGGTTGATCATGTTCTTCCTGTTCCTTTTCTTGACTTGTCTTTGCCAGATGCAGGTGCTTCTACTCCAGATAAGCAATCACCTATTGCTCCAGTACCTAAGAACCGTCCACTTCTCACTTATCAGCGTCGTAACACAGTACCTCCAGTCGACTCGACCCCTGCTGACTCATTGCCCCCTGCAGTTGATTCTTCCCCTCCGGATCCTTCACCAGAGGCTCTTCCCATTGCTCAAAGAAAAGGTACACGTACTACTCGTAACCCTTATCCTCTTTATACCTTCTTGAGCTATGATCGTCTTTCTCCTCCTCATTTCACCTTTGTTTCTAGTCTTTCTTCTGTTTCTATTCCTAAAACCACAGGTGAAGCACTTTGCCATCCAGGATGGCGCCAAGCGATGCTTGATGAGATGACCGCATTTCATACCAATGGCACTTAAGACCTTGTTTCTGCTCCTCCAAAGAGGTCTATAGTTGGTTGTCGTTGGGTGTTTACTGTGAAAGTTGGACCTGATGGCCATGTTGATCGTCTCAAGGCACGCCTAGTTGCCAAGGGTTTTACTCAAATATTTGGTCTTGATTATAGCGATACATTCTCTCCAGTCGCTAAGATGGCATCCGTCCGCCTATTTCTTGCCCTTGCTGCTGTTCGTCACTGGCCACTCCTTCAACTTGACATCAAAAATGCCTTTCTTCATGGTGATTTACAAGAAGAAGTTTACATGGAGCAACCACCTGGTTTTGTTGCTCAGGGGGAGTCTGGGAAGGTATGTTGTCTTCGAAAATCCTTATATGGTCTCAAGCAGTCTCCTCGAGCATGGTTCAGTCGCTTTAGTTTTGCTGTACAGGCGTTTGGCCTAATTCGTAGTAAAGTTGACCATTCTGTATTCTATAGGATTACATCTCCTAACAAGTGCATCTATTTGTTAGTCTATGTTGATGACATCATCATCACCGGAAGTGATCAAGACGGAATCCGTCAGTTAAAACAACATTTATTCAGTGCATTTCAAACAAAGGACCTTGGGAAGCTGCGTTACTTCTTGGGAATTGAGGTAGCGCAATCTAGACAGGGCATTTCTATCTGTCAAAGGAAGTATGCCTTGGATATCCTAGAAGAGACTGGTATGTTGGGGTGTAAACCAGTTGATACACCCATTGATCCTAATGTTAAGTTATTGCCCAGACAAGGGGAGCCGTTATCTGATCCTGGACGTTATCGAAGGCTGATTGGGAAGCTCAATTATCTTACTGTGACTAGGCCAGATATTTCTTTCGCTGTCAGTACGGCTAGTCAGTTCCTTGATTCCCCTTGTGATTCACATTGGGATGCTGCTGTGAGGATCCTCTGATACATCAAAGGAGCACCAGGAAAAGGTTTGTTGTATTCAGATCAGGGAAATACAGAAATTTGTGGTTACTCAGATGCCGATTGGGCAGGATCACCCTCGGACAGACGCTCTACTTCTGGTTATTGTGTCTTCTTCGGAGGAAACTTAATCTCATGGAAAAGCAAGAAACAACCTGTTGTTTCTCGATCTGGTGCAGAAGCTGAGTATCGTGCAATGGCAAATACTACCTGTGAGTTGATCTGGTTAAAGCAGTTGATTCAGGAGCTTCATCTTTGTGAACAGAAACAACCCATGACACTCATTTGTGATAATCAAGCTGCGCTACATATATCCTCTAATCCTGTTTTTCATGAGAGGACCAAACATATAGAGATTGATTGTCATTTCATTCGGGAAAAGATTCAGTCAGGAGAAATCAAGACAGCTTTTGTCAACTCGTCTAATCAACTAGCAGATGTTTTCACTAAAGCTCTTAGAGGTCCTTGGGTTGAATACATTTGTAACAAGCTTGGTGCTCATAATATATACGCACCAGCTTGAGGGGGAGTGTTAGAATATTAGATATGATATGATTAGATATGATTGGATTCTGTCTTATCCGTAAATATTCTGACTGTATTAGGATTAGGTTTGGGCCTTACACTTAAGCCCATTAGGGTCTCTATATATTGTAACTCCCTGACACAGATCAATACACAACGTATTCTTTTACATTTAACTATTACTTTTATTATTTAGTTTCCCATTTCAGTTTATTTTTCATCTTTTATATAATTTTTACAGGTTAAAGTATGAAGGAATAGGAGAATGGAGAAAAACTGAAAAAGGAAAGTCGCACTACCCGCGCGGAAGATAGCGCTACCCGCGCGAACTTTAGCAAAGCAGTACAAAGTCCAGAGGTTTGGCGCGAGTGCAGCGCCATTATGGCGCTACCCGCGCGAACTTCAGCAAAGCAGTAAAAAGTCCAGAGATTTGGCGCGGGTGCAGCGCCACTATGGCGCGACCCGCGTGAACTTTAGCTGTTAGTTAGGTCCTGAGCGTTTTAAAGGACGTTACGAGAAAGAAATGGGGGGATTTGCTACGACAAAAAGGCGGAGGAGTTCCAAGAGCAAGAGAATTTCAAGAGAGCATAGGATTGTTCTTCGTTTCTCATCGTAATTTAATTTGAATTCTCTTTTATAATTGTAGGTCAGCTATGTTTATGGCTGGCTAATTTCCTTTATTGTAGTTAGGGTCACAAACCCTATGTGAACCCTTTTTACGATGGATTGATTTATTTTTGCTCGTTTATTTTAATATATTTTATTTTTACCCTGTGCGTATGGTTTATTATTTCTGTTGGACTTGATCAACCTAATATGAGATAATAATTTGGGAATTAGAGCTCGCAATAGGAATATCGGGGTTTTTGATTCTGAAAGGGGGTAAACTAACAATTTATGCACGTTCTAGGGATAGACTTGTGTGAATTGCGGTCGTTTAATTTATCGTGATTAATGCTTAATTTCATGCGGGATTTCTAAGGAATTAGGGTTCCAATTGGATTAAAAGGTTAGATTGCCAAGGAATTGGGATTTAACTAATTATTTTTAGATGATAATTTGTCTGAGTTATTAAATTGAATGAACATTGCCAATCAATCCAAAGTTTAAAGTGGGGATCATATGGTGCGTGCACCTTAACTGCAATGCCTTTTATTATTCTCTCAAAAATCCAATTTATTTTTTCCATTGCGTATTAAATTTAAAATTATATATTTTAAATATTTGTCTTTATTTTACCATCAATTCACTATTTTCCAAAACAACCGAATTTTCCAACTTAAGGGGACTGGTTATTGTGGTACTTGGTTTACAATCCCTGTGTAGACGATACTATACTTCCTCATTATATTACTTGTGCGATCGGTACACTTGCCGGTGAGCATCAGAGACATCTTGTCACAGGAAGCTCTGCATTTCATTGTTGGATGTTGTCCTCCTAACCTAGATGAGGAAGATGATAGGGTGATATGGGATAATTCTCAAGATGGGAGCTTTTCAATCAAATCAGCTTGGAAATTTTTGTGTAAGGATGAAGAAATACAACAAAACTTGCAGTGGGATAGAGTATGGAAATGAGATGTATAACACCTCGCATTTCTAAGTTTAAATATTAATATATTAAATGAGAATTAAAGAGAAGGATTAGTGACTCCTAAAAATTAGGCCAAAATACAAATAAAGGGCAAAACGGTAATTAGCCAACACGCAATCCTAGGAAGATAAAAATTGAGTAGAAGGTCTCAGATGGTAAAAGTAACCCAAGAAATGGATTCAGAACGAAAAATTGAGCGTTTAGGCAAGTTTCAGAAAAATCAGTGAATAGTGTTTTTACGGGGTAAAAATACTGCGGTACGATTGCATCGTAAAACGTGCTGATTGAGTTTTGAGCTCTAGGTTTTAAATATGAGTTATAAATAGTCTATAGAACTAGGAAATATGATTTCTGATAAAATTTGATGGAAGTAAGTTAGTTTGGGGAAGTGTGCCAACGACGCGCGCAACAACTTAAAACTGTAGTATTTCCGAATAATCAGAAAACTCAGGATTCATCTGATCAAGTGTAATTAAAGGACAATGGTTAATGTTAAAAATTAGAGTTTCTAAATAGGTTGTGAACTTATGGACGTTTAGTGGAAACAGAGGGAAATACGAATTAGTTTGAAAACGCGTGAGGTGGTGATGGGACCCACCCCACTCAAAAGTCACTTAAGCCACCTAGCCTCCTCACTATTCATCATCTTCTCTCTCCCCCTCCAAGCCAAACCTGCGGCCTCCCCCTCCCCATTATCCATTTCTCTTTCAAATTTTCTTTTCCTTATAACTCCACCAAATCCTAACCAAATCCAACAAAGTTTAACTTGAATTTTGTTGGAAATTGTCTTTTAAAGCTATTGGTGGTACCCTTAGAGCATGAAAACGACTAGACTTTGAGGTATTTATCCCCAAAGGCCGTGGCTCACATAGGTAGATTTATGTTCATGGAGCTTCTAGATGCTCAAATGGTGGAGTATGTTTAGGAGGAGTCTTGTGCCAAGCATTTGGGTGAGTTTCCTTGCATTTTAACTATTTAATCTTGTGATTGATTTCATGAACCCTAAAGGGGGATTTTGTGATGATGTGTTTAGAGAGATCAATTGAAAAATGTTTGTACATGAATGTGTCTTAGAATGATGTGTATTAGCCATAAATGCAATAAAAATTATTGGTGAAAAATGTGGATTTTTAACCTAGAAAAATTTTAGGATGTCATGACTTTGAGTTTTGAAAATGTGTTAGGATTGGATTGGTGAATTCTTGTATGATTGTATGTTGATATAATGGGATTGTGTGAGGTGTAGAGTGGTTAAAATTGAGTGAAAATCCTTTGGAATTGCCTAGGTGACAATTTGGCCATGTAGGAAATTTTAGGGATTTGATGTTGTTGGAATAGCTTGGATGAAGTATCATGTGTTAAATGGTATTTAGAGGGGTTGTGTGGTGGTTGGAGGATGTGTTGTTTGATTCGGGAGCTACGCATTCGTTCGTGGCAGAATATGTTGCTAAGGGGTTGGGGTTAAAAGTATCACGGATGATTCCCCCTATGCGTATTACTACGGCTACACGAGAGGTTAGTGATTCCTCATTTATTTGTAAAGAGGTTGGATTTATTTACGAAGGTAGGGGTTACACTATTGATTTGATTATCTTGCCCCTGGCCTCTGTTAATTTGATATTGGGCATGGATTGGTTATCTCAAAACTGCGCGAAGATTGATTGCTGCGGCAAGAGGTTGATTCTATCTCACGAGAAGCCCTCGGTTACTCCGTCTCCCTTTCTGTCTATATGTCAAGCTATTAAAGCCTTGAAAGCTGGGGACCAGGGTTATATTTTCTTGGGTGGATTGGTGGGTGGTAAGGAGATAGAGATTTCTAGTATTCCAGTGGTTAATGAGTTTGTGGATGTATTCCCTGATGAGATACCGGAATTTCCACCTGAGAGAGATTGAGTTCTCGATTGAATTGTTGCCTGGTGTGGCCGTGTGGGGCCTATTTCTTTGGCTCCATACCGGATGTCGCCGCTGGAGTTGGCTGAGTTGAAGAAACATATTGAGGAGCTGTCTGCAAAGGATTTTATCAGACCGAGTGTGTCTTTGTGGGGAACACCTGTAATATTTGTGAAAAAGAATGATGGAAGCATGAGGTTGTGTACTGATTATCGACAATTGAATAAGGTTACGGTTAAGAACAGGTACCCATTGCCGCGTATTGATGACTTGTTGGATCAGTTGAGGGGTGCCTGTGTGTTTTCTAAGATTGATCTCCAGCCCGGATACCATCAGATTCGGATTAAACCGGAGGATGTGCCTAAAACGACATTTCGTTCTAGATACGGACACTACGAGTATCAGGTGATTCCTTTTGGGCTTACTAATGCCTCGACGGTGTTCATGGATTATATGAATCACATCTTTAAACCGTATTTGGACCAGTTTGTAATTGTGTTCATTGATGACATTTTGATCTATTCTAAGAGTGAGGAGGAGCATACAGAGTATCTGAGGACTGTGTTGCAAATATTAAAGGATAAAAAGTTGTATACGAAACTGTCTAACTGTGAATTCTGGTTATCTGAGGTGCAATTTCTGGGTCATGTTATCTTCATTAGGGGTGTTGCTGTGGATCCGAATAAAATTGATGCGGTAATTGACTGGGAACGACCAAGACTGTTACTGAGATTCGGAGCTTTCTGGTACTGCCGTTGACCCGATTGACACGAAAGGATACTCCTTTTGTATGGACCCAGGAATGCGAGAGGTATTTTCTAGACCTTAAAGAGAAATTGACTACTGCTCCTGTGTTGACCCTCCCCGATCCGGAATGTGAGTTTGAATTATACACCTTGCATTTCTAAGTTTAAAATTAATATATTAAATGAGAATTATAGAGAAGGATTAGTGAAAATCCTGAAAATTAGGCCAAAATACAAAGAAAGGGCAAAACAGTAATTAGCCAACACGCAACCCTAGGAAGATAAAAATTGAGTAGAAGGTATCATATGGTAAAAGTAACCCTAGAAATGGATTCAGAACGAAAAATTGAGCGTTTAGGCAAGTTTCAGAAAAATCAGTGAATAGTGTTTTTAGGCGAACTCTGGCGAATTTTCTGTAGAATTGGCAGAATTTAGGCAAACTTCGGGAAAGCATATCTCCCTCCACAGAGGTCCGATAGGAACGTTCCATATGCCATTTTGAAGCTTGATATGTCCTCTATCTTGTAGTAAATTTAAGAGAATTCTGGGTTGAACGCCGGCCTGGAGAATGCAGAGAGTGCAGACTGCCCATTTGCTCACTGCACTTGTGGCAATTCTGGACCGATTTTGGGAAATTAATTCTTTCTTCTTTTCTTAGTCAAATTAAGTGAATGATATATCAAATTGAAGATTGAGGTGTCTAGTTTGTTGTATAAAAGTTTTAGAGAAATTGGTTGAGTGGATTTTCTGCAGTAATTCGTGGAGTGGGGGACGTTTAGAGTTGTTTTGGGGTTGGTTGGCAGTTTTGTTTGTCCAACTCCAAACGACGATATCTGGAGAAAACGAGCTCTAAATAACTCGTGTGATAGATTCCTAGAAAGGTAATTGAGTATAGAATAACATATCAAAAGATGGGAGGCTTGTAGAATGCAGTTTATCCGCAGAAAATTAAAGACCGAACCACGTTCGGAAGAGTAGAAAACGTAAAAGTGGAAATTATGCTAAGTGGGTTTATGGGAACCCCTTAGTGACTTATGGGAAGTAAAATAAGTAATAAAAGTAGTTTAAATAATTATTCCGCAAATAGTTTACAGTTACGGTCACAGCTTTTAATTATTACGCTTTTTATTGTTTTAAATACTCGCGTAATAAACGGAAAAAGTTTACTCACATTTTTATAAATGAATTGCTGTGATTGTAACTGCGCTTAATATCATAATTAATGTTAACAATACCGGTGTACAACGGGCTATTACAAGATGGCCCCCCTAGAGTGAAAAATTTCCTCTGGTTGCTTCTTGGGGAGAATCTTCTCACAAATCAAAGGAGAGTCCAAAGACAGCTAGCTGATTTGAATATCTGTCCTAGATGCCAGGAAGCTCCTGAGAGCTGCTTTCATGTGATGAGAGACTGTAGCTGGTCCAGAAAGGTGTGGAGAACAATTATAAACCCAGATAACTGGTCAGAATTTTTATCCTATCCTCTGCAATCTTGGTTAAATATCAACCTTAAGGAAAATCATTGTATGCTGGGAGGGAGCAGGGGAAATATTCTGTTTGGCTTATTATGCTGGTTCATATGGAAGGAGAGGAATAGCTTTATTTTTTAGAATCAATCTCCTTGTGAAGGAAAGACTATAAGGCTGGCTTGTACCTACCTTGCGAATTTTGATGAAGCAAGGTTACTGTATTGCAAAGCTGGATTACAGAATAATATCAAAAGCGAATTTCTAGTGCAGTGGAAACCCCCTCCTCTTGGATGGGTAAAATTAAATTCTGATGGATCAGCCAAGAATCAAAATCTGCTATGTGGGTGTGGAGGAGTCCTGAGAGATGAAACTGGTCGATGGCTAAAAGGTTATGCCAGAAATCTGGGATCATGTAGTCCTGTAAAAGCAGAGATCTGGGGAGCTTATCTTGGTCTCCAAACAGCTTGGGAGTTGGGTTATAGAAGAATAGTTTTGGAGGGAGACTCTCAGGTAATGATTAAGATGATAAGAGAAGGAGTTGTTGAAAATCACCCACTAAGGGGACTGATTAACAAGATAATTAATCTGATGAACCAAGATTGGCAGGTGGAAGTTTCTCATATCTTTAAGGAGGGAAACAAGGTAGCAGACTGGTTAGCGAATATGGCTTTGAATCTAGAATGGGGAACTGTTTTATTGGATGATCCCCCTGAGGACTGTTTTAGCTTACTCTATAGTGATTACATTGGTATTGCTTGGCCTCGGTTAGTTAGAGGCGTGTAGTTGTTTTTATTCCCTTGGTATACAAAAAGAAAAGAGTATGCTACACCTTTCCAATTTACCTGGCTAGTTCCATCTGTAGTAGCATTGTACTCAGTTATCAATTGAGTTCATCAATTTTGTTTCATCTTCTTTTTGAAAGAACATGTAAAATATTAACTGTTAGTGGTGTTAGTTTATTTCATGGGAAAACATTTTCTTATGTTGCAGCTTATATATATCTTCTGTCATAGAGACATTTGCATAGTGGGACCCATCATCATTAAAAATAAAGAAATAAAAAAAAAACTTAAAAAAAAATTAGTGTGACAACAGGAGATGATTTCTCAACAGTGACATGAGAAAATCATCTCCCTTAGGGTGTGTTTGGTAGGAGGATAAAATTTAAAATCCTAGGAAACTTAAATTGGGATTCCAAGATACCCATATTTGGTACAAGGAGGTGGGAAATTTTCCTATGTATTTTTCTTTCCTGGTATTTTAATTTGTGAAGAAAAATTCCAAGTAATAATACCATCTTATATATGGTATTCTGAAAAACCTATATAGTGGGAAAATATTTTCAAGTTTTTTGGACAAAAATACCCATTCCCCTCTCTCTCTCTACTATGGTTCCCAAATCGCTTCACCCTCCCTCCCTCCCTCTCTGCTTGTTCCCAAGTCGCTTCACCTCCATCCTCCCTCTCCGGCCAAAGCTGTAAAATCGATTGCAGACAAGTTCGATTTGAAGTAAAAGAGGTGAATTTGGAGTTTTAGGAAGGGAAAAAATAAAAAATGGTGTATGCTGGTACAGGTCCTGTTGGTGGTTCGATTTGGCATCAGCAATAAAAATGGTTCATGTTAATAGTTTTTTAATAAAGTTCCCAACTGCACTCCAGTGTGGTTTTTGGTTGCCGGTTGCCGGTGTTTTCTAGACTGAGAGTGAGTGAGAGAGATAGTTGGAACTTGGAAGTGATAAAGGTTATTTTTGTAAAATCAACTCACAATCCCAGTAATATATGACAATTAACCAAACATAGAATTGGTAATTTTGGGCCAATATTTCCAGTAATATTTTGATCTACCAAATAACTTTTGATCACATTCTTTGGAAACTCACTTTCCTATCATATCCCTGAGAATTATGATTCTCAGACATAAAAAAATTTCTCCTCTATCAAACACCCCCTTATTTCATAAACGTTGTACCATGTTGCTTTTGATCTTTTGGCCATGTGTCTTATGTATATGCTATAACTGCTGATTGGGCCTATACTCTTATTGCTGTTGTCTTGCACTTTTATCTCTGCGGGCCAATGGCTGATAATCATATTTCTGAGGCCCATTTGCTTTCCCATTTAGCTGGTATAGTTGCAACACGGCCAAAAAGGTAGCGTTTTGTGCTGTGATGACAATATACTCAATGGTTGATTGGTCTTCAATTATTACGTGGCATATTTCATCTTCTTGATTCTTCGATGCCCTCTCTCCCATTCTTCGTCCTCTGAAAGATGAAAAATCTAGGGTTTTATTGAGTCATTTGTGAGTCATTTTTTTATAGGGAGAAATCGAGAATCTCATCTCGGTTGTGTTGAGAGAAACGTTCCTTGGACCTTGGTGCATCATTTAATCGGTTTAGATTTTGGTTGTGACGCCGCAGCGCAACCTCTTCTCTCTCTCTGAGACGCTCCTTCTTTCTTTCTTGTTCTTGTTCTTATTGTTATGGTTCAGATGATATGCACAGCAACCAGAAAACAGAATAAGGACTATGGGTCAACCAAAGAAGACATGGTGATTTTCATAGATGAAAATTACAAGGAAAAGCTTCAACCGGGTCACTTGGACTTGTTGAATCGTCACTTGAGTAATAAAGTCAGAATAATATTGAAACACTATTCATTCTGAAGTTAAACATCAAAAGTAGTAGAAGAAGAAGAACACTTCAACTATACCCTACTTCCAATGAAAGAATGTTTCCAAGTATTATCAAGTGAAATCCTTGAGTAGCTTTTTGAGCACGTCCATTGATTTCTTTCTTGCACTTTGCTTTAAATTTTGATTAGCAAGGCTTCCAAAGATCCCATCAGGAGAATCCTTCAACTCACTGGCGGACCCGGACCCAGAAAAAAAAATTTATGTCTGCACATTTAGATGTCTGCACATTTAGTGGCGGAGTTTGGGGCAGCGGCTCCGATTTTTTTTTGGGTAAAGAAAGTTTAAATTAATGTTTAAACCCGCTCATAATCTAGTTGTTTTCATAATAAGTTGCCGGCAATAATTTAATCAATTATTTTTCCTTTATAAATCTTATCAATCCTTCAAAACAAATATGAGAGTATACTATATCCATACATCATCATTCTATTTTATAGTAGTGAGTAAAAAAGTCAACACAGATTGCAGCCACCTTCTTATGATCCAATGCATAGAAATTTTTCTCCCTTATAACAGAATTCATGAAGTTCTCTGGTTGACTACTTAGCAAAAGATTAATTAATTGTCGTGCTTCTACTTAGCAAATGATATGTCCTCACTTGGACTTGTTGAGTCTGTTATGTCAACGGCGCAACAAATTTTACCCTTTGATGCTATGTACAAAATTGGAGCAGTGCTTTTGAGCACATTTCGGATTCCATAGTGGCTGCTTTCTCTAGTGACAGTGTCAAAAGGTTTAACGCGAATGCAGTTATGAATATTGAATATGATCTTCAGATCATAGAGAATTTTGCGACAAAAGCTATTCTGCTGGTTTGGGTGAAACTTACATTGAGGATGGTTTTAAGAGCTGCTTGGTAGAAGCACGGTAATTAATTAATCTTTTGCTAAGTAGTCAACCTGAGAACTTCATGAATCTTGTTATAAGGGAGAAAAATTTCTATGCATTGGATCCTAAGAAGGTGGCTGCAATCTGTGATAAGTTCAAGGATGTAGGATAAGATTGAAACTCAACGATTTATGGGTGAATTCCTTCCTCGAGCATCATAAAGACAAAGTTTTTGGACTTAATGTTCTCTCTAAGAGAAGGTTTTGTCGTTTGCTTCACATTGAAGGATGTGCACTTGAGAAAACTGAGATTCTTTGTTCTACTAACATTTTTCTTTCCTTTCGATTCCTTTCTTTTACTGTTCGCTATTCTATGTTCGTTCCGATTAATAATGAATTCGATTTCTGAAGGATTTCTCTGCGCTTCACCAGCTCAGGTTTGCTTCTTCTTTGTATCCCAAAATCCTAGAATACTCCTTTTGGTATTCTCCCTATACTATGATGGATGATCTGCGAGAGTCTATGTTTTGTGCGATTATATTGATCTTGGTGAAGTTTCATGCAATTCCCTATTGCGAATTAGGGGTTTCGATTTTAGAGTTTCTTTCAATTTATTTTTTAGGGTTTTTTGAAAGATTCGTGATACGGTAATTTGGGGGTTTAGGGTGGTCGCGATTAACGTTGCTGAACAAGGTTAAATTATTAGTCTTTCGCCCAACTCTGGTATGGGTTTTGAGGTTGCCAGACTGGAAGTTCTGCGATCGAGTTGTTCTACCCTTATTATTATTTCCGTGTTCATCGTTTGCTTTATAGTTATGTGTGATTATGGAAAATTTGGGATGCAGAAGGTTTTGGGTTTTTTATGGGTAAATTATTCTGTGGCTTGTTGTTTATCGATGAGTTAATGGAAGAAAGCATGAGATATGGAGGGTTTTATCGATGGGATTCAGTGTCTGATTTGGGGCGCCATTTGAATGTTTGTTTTTAGAGTATTATGGCTATAAAAGTGGCGAGGAGGACTGAACGAATCGGTGGTACACCATTGTGTATTGGCTAGATGCAACAGAAATCCATGCAGGTTTTTGCACTATAAAATCCCATTGCCAACTATTGTCTATTATCATGGAAATACTGTCGATCCTTATCCAAGGAAGCCCCGTTCCTCTTCCGAGAAGACACAAGTTTCGTTGAGGCTTCTAAGATGCCACCTGAGAAACCCCTAAGTACAACTCAAAGGCAGTATTGATTAGGAAGAGTGGAGATGGGACAAGTGCGACTAAGGCTTCTCAGAAGCCACCTGAGAAGGCCCCTATGCATAACACAAAGGCAGTGTTGATTCCAAAAAATGTAGATGGGACGAGTGTGGCTGAGGCTTCTCCGAAACCACATAAGAAGACCCCTTACTATGATTCAAAGGCAGTGTTGATTAGAAAGAGTGAAGATGGAGATGGGACCAATGTCCCCGAGGCTTCTCAGAAGCTGTCATGAAGTGTATGTAGACTCTGGATGTATGGAAATTGTATACACGGTGACTAGTGCTGTAATTTACATTCATGGTTTTATGGTGATGAGATTTCTGCAATAGCGAAGCTTCAAGAACACAAGAAGGTACTTTCTTGTAATACCATCTTTTAGTATTGAATACAACAAACATGTGCATGTATACCAATTATGTGTTTTTGTAAAAATCTTATTATTTATTGACCTTGGTTTTAAGTATTTGGATGATATCTGAATGGATTGAACTTGATATGTAGCTGAATTATTTTTTGACTGATATTTTAATAATTGCTAATTAGAATGGAGTCTTTAATTTTACTATATGGTGTTTAATTTAGGAACTACCAACAGCATTATAATCAACCAAATGTTGGCTGGAAATTTTTTTTTTAATTTATTCTTCAAGTTTCCTCGGAATGCTAGTAATTATGTGGCTTCCTTTTATGTTAATATTTTTGGAGTACTTAAACTAAAACTTTTGACATCAGGTTGTCATTGGAATTGCTCTTCCGGTTGGATTAGACAAACTTTATTCTGGCAGTACTGATGAGACAGTTCGAGTGAGGGACTGCCATTCTGGTCGATGTGCTAGCGTGATAAATCTCGGTGCGGAAGTTACCTCTTTGATTACTGAGGGTCCATGGGTTTTTGTTGGTGTCCGGAATTCTATTAAGGTAAGCTCTTCTGTTTTCAAGTTGTTTCATTTTGCAGTCATGTATTTTATATATAAGCATTACATGTTAGCTGATTATGTGATCATGGCTATTGTGAAGGCTTGGAAAATCCAGACTACTTCAGAGTTTAATCTTGATGGACCTAATGGGAAAGTCCTTGCTATGACCGTTGGCAATTATACACTTTTTGCTGGAGCAGAGGTAACTTCTCATTCAGTGGTTTATTTTTGTTATTTAATACTATTCTCACTTTTTTCTTCTTTCTGTAATTAGTAACTAGATAGATTTTCTCTTTGATAAGGCTTCTATCATACTCTTTAACAGTTCTTTTATGTCATATATCAATTTATCTATCATGTGATTATTTAAATTGTAGGGTGGTGTAATCTCTGCATGGAGAGGCAGCTCTGAAAGTATGAGACCCCCTTTGAACTGATTGCATCACTAAGAGGAGTTGCCAACAGTCATAGCAATGACTTGCCCGTTAGGTCCATCAAGAGTAAACTCTGAAGCAGTCTGGATATTCCAAGCCTTCACAATAACCATGCATAATCAGCAAACATGTACTGCTTATATATAAAAGACATGACTGCAAAATGAAACAACCTGAAAACTGAAGAGCTTACCTTAATAGAATTCCGGACACCAACAAAAACACATGGACCCTCAGTGTCAAAGAGGTAACTTCGGCACCAAGATTTATCACGCTAGCACATCGACCAGAATGGCAGTCCCACATCCGAACTGTCCCATCAGTGCTGCCAAAATAAAGTTTGTCTGGTCTAACTGGAAGAGCTATTCCAATTACAACCTGTCCAAAAATATTAACATAAAAGGAAGCCACACAATTCCTAGCATTCTGAGGTAACTTGGAGAATAATAAAAAAAAAACACTCGAGCCAACACTTGGTTGATCCCTTATTTTTGTGATCAGTACTTGTTATCAAGTTCATTCGATTGCACTATTAAGGTCTGGGGAGGGAACTTTGGAAGTAACATAGACGCACACAGAGGAAAATGTAAGTTGCGTAACCAGATGTTTGCATAAGTAAATTTTTTATTTTATATCAAGTATATTTTAGTAGTGATTTCATTTTTAGAAATCAAGCTGATATTTTTTATAATGGTCATGGAGTTGGTTGATTCACACAATAAATCTTTTTTGTTTTTGTTATAGGATGTTCTTGCACTTTGTGGGGTGACTGATGCAGAAGCTAAGCGTATATTGTATTGCTCGTGCAGAGACAATTCATTTCGCATATATGACTTTCCATCGTAAGTGAACTTAAACTTGCATCCATTTTCCTTCTGTAACTCTGGTTGTTATATTTCTGTGTTGGGTAAATGTTGTACAGCCCCTGACCATGTCTACATGTACAGATTTTCAGAAAGGGGTAGGCTATTTTTGAAAAAAGATGTTCGGTCATTACAGATAGTTACTGATAGGGTTGGGCTTTTGTTCATTGGAGATGAGACTGATTTGCTAACTGTCTGGAAATGGTTGGAAGAGCCCAAGGTGCTATGAGAAATGTCCAGTTTACCCCATCAACTGGTCTCTTTTTTACACCAAATGCCCAGTTAATGCAAGTGATATTATGCAGGAGGCAGGACAAGATTGAATTTACTTTTTTCTGTGCAGAGAGCAATAGTGATTGTAACAAGAAGTATATCATGAATGAAAAATTCCAATTCCAGTGTTCTCTTTCTTCTGGTGTTATTACTAACTGACGTTATTGTCTCCTGCTTTTATAAATATGTTAAAAAGAATATTTTATGGCTTTTAGTTCCCAATTACTATCCTTAAAAAATTGTGGAAAATAACAATTGGGATGTCTCTTCTGGATGCCTAAAGCAGTGATTTTTATTTTTGGTGAACAAAGCAATGATTTGTGTGATATTCTGTAATGCCTCTACGGATAATTTTAAATATTGAATTTCTTATTATTGTGGATCTCTTTTAAAATCATTTTTTTTGTTTTGAAAATTATTTGTCCTGAAAACTCGCTACAGTTCAACTCACTTTATAAATTCTTTCTAGTTAATGTGTCCTTTACTACTAAATAATTTAGAAAAGAATATGTTGCAAAGTTAAATATTTTTTTTTTTGGGTACATTGCCAGGAGGTATCCCCATTCAACCTTCTCAGGGCACCATGCCCTCGGGGTACGGCCCGTATGGGCTAGCCCCTCATTATAACAGTGGGTGCACTAAGCTTCGCAACCGGAGAAAGGACGAGACTAATCCCCCAACCGAAGATTTTTTGACTTATCCTCTGGCAAAGTCTCTGTCCTGTCACTCAATTACGTTTTTGGCGCTGCTAGAGAGATTATTTGGTATTCTTGGTCTTAGAGCACGTTTTATGTTAATGAATATTTACCATTTTAACTATGTGGGGAATCCAATATGTAACTGCATTTTAATAAGGTAATTCATATTTAATAATGCAATGCAAGAGAAATCTCCTACTTATTAAGGAGGAGTACTTAAAAATTTTCAATCAATGAGTGCATAATATTCGTAAGTACGTGGCATATACAGCACTTAATTGGTGGTCCCGAAACAATGGCTTCAGTTCTTTCTTGGCTGACACGTACCAATTCCCTTATGTAGAAAGCTATAACATTTGTAATCATAATAAACATCAGCATGTGAGCGTGCTAATCAAAAGTTGTAAGAGCTAAAAACCAAAACTTCTATTAACTACCAACCCACTTAGAAATCTCCCAAAGAACAAGAATGTTGGGTAGCTACTTGGGGTGGATGATTAAACTTTGCAGAACAACCAAAGATCATTTCTCTAATATCCTAGTGATGTAGAATAATTGATAAAAGGAGTTATATATAATTTTATCTCCTACACACATATAAAAATGTGTGGGGTCATGTAAAAAGAAGAGAGAAAAATAAAACATGAGTTCCTCACATTTTTATGTGTGTAGGAGATAAAATTATCTCTTATAATATGAAAAACACTAATGCCTTGATAAAACTAAAAGATCCCTATAAAATTTCACTTAATTAGCCGATCCTTTCTTAGCAAGGCTCAAGTTGGTTGAGGTAAGGTTAGATTCAATTTTTACGCTTACTAGTGGACTTAAATATAAAAAGTTGCGTCTTTGGGCTCACATGAATATTGTTATAGCTATCCCATAGAATACTTAAATTCTCTAATTAATAAATAAATAAAATTATAAAGGTACTGAAAAGAGGGTAAAAGAATATCATACATAAAATTGGAAACAATTTCTGTTGTCACTGATATAATTTGGCAGAGTTTCGAGAAAGATATTTGCACCGTTTTAATATACAATGACACGTGAATAGACCTGTTGCCCCATCCTATTTTTGTCGACACTAACATAAATAGTTTCTATGTCATGCTAGGAGTTAGCATACAGAGTAAGTTTATACTCTAAATAAATCACTTGATACTTGAATTCAAGCGGTTTAATTATTATAATTAAAAACAAAAGAATAATAAAAGCAACTGATTAGATGTAACATCACCAGAATTTTTTTTCAACTTTGTGCTGAAATAATCCTTTTCAAACATAGTATAATAGACTATATATTATCCATATAAAACATTTTAAATAAGAACTACCACCTCCAAATCTAAAACCAGGTAACTTTTCGCTTTAAAAATTATAAAGCATTTATTTTCCTTCAATTTTAAAAGGGTACGCCGATGCTGCACCCTTTCTTCCACCATCTAAAACATTAAAAGATGTAAATGAAAATAACTAAATCCATACCAAAATGCAACAAAAGTTTAAATAACATATCCACAATTATGTTCTTGTGTGTCCCTCAATTCATGTGCCTGTTGCAATTTTTGTAAGTGTTGAAGCATTTGAACATCATCAGCAAGAACCACAATGTTGATTTCAGCATTTAAGGTTATGTCATGGATGCTTGTTCTTTTCCTTTCCTTCTTTTGGGCACCTTGAGCGAGATTGTAAGAACCCGCACCGTTAATTAAGGTATTTAATTAATTAATTATGCAAAATTAGGAAATGATTCCATAATTGACCCTAATAATTATTATGAGGCTTTAATAATTATAGTAAGTGAGTAATAATGCTGAAAGTCGCTTTTCGGAAGAAAAGTGCAGATACCGGTTCTGCTAGTCGGTATAAATACGTACCGAAAAAGTATCCCGGAAAATTATAATAAGTGCATGACAATTATTAGAATAATGTGTAGGACTTGTAAAACGAGTTTCAAGTCCAGATAATGAGAACTGGTGCTAGAAACCGGTACTGGCTTGGAAAAGCGCGTACCGGAAAAGTGCTCAGAAAATTATAAGAAAAATATGATAAATCTTAGAAAATTATGTAGTTTCATAATCAAAAATTTGGGATTAAAATGCTAAGCGTAGCAATTAAAGTTAATACTGTGTGTTTAAGTGGCTTGGGCTATAAATACCCATTTTTAAGGGCACATAGCCCTAGAAAACAGAAAACCAACGTGAGAGGGAGCTGATCAGCTGCTTGGTGACTGCCCTATTGGCCTTTCCTTCCATTCTTGAACCAAGTCTTGATCTTTCTTGATTTTCCTTCATCCTTTCACTTGGGAAACACTTGGGAAACATCTTGAGAGGGTGTGAGGGTGCTGTGCTTGAGGTTTGGCCACTGTTTGTGGGCTGTTTGTGCTCTGAGTTGGGGTTTGGGTGGAGTACCTCCTTGCTCATTGGGTTTTGAAGCTTAAAGGAGCTTTCTTGTTGAGTAAAATGACCACCTTGGTATACCATTTTCGTGTGCAGAGAGAGACAGAATCTTGGAGTGACCTTTTGAGCTCCAAGAGCACCTCTTGTTGGCTGGTTGAGTTTTGGTAAGCCTTGTCACCTTTGGTCTTGAGTCTTTGAACTTAAAAATGAAAGCTTGATGCATGTTAAGGCTTAAAGATGATAACTTGTTGTTGGGTAATGTTGAACACACCTAGAAATGCATGTTTAGGTGTTTAAAATCGGTAAAAACCCAACCTTGGAAGGATATCTTCACGAAATGCATTTTCTGCATTCTGTCGTGAAATATCCGGATATGTGCCCGATGAATATCCGGATATATGATATCCGGATATGGGTTTTGTGTATCCGGATAATAGATATCCGGATATGGGATTCTGGATATCCGGATATGGCATATCCAGATATGTCACTTGAGATATCCGGATATTGTATATCCGGATATGGTCCCGAGGAATATCCGGATATTATGGGATTTCGAAGAACAGTAGCTGTGCTGTGAGGACAGTAGGCTATTGGGGGTTTGGGGACCCTAGATTGATGAAGTTGAACTTCTGTTTTAATTAAACTAAGTCAGAATCAAGTGATTAAGGGCTTATGGCTTGGTATGGAGCCTTAAGACGTTAAACGTATGGAAAGGCGTTGTCTTAATATTGTATGCTTGTGGTGCATGTTGTTGATGTATTGTTGGTCCATAACAGATTGTGAATCTGCTGTGTTTGGACTTTGAGCTGTGGACTCTTGGCTTTTGGAGTTAGCTTGCAAGGTAAGCTTTCGTGTCCTCGGTTTAGCCATGTTGTGGTTCCACCATGTCCCATGGGGGTATGGTTTATGCATGTTGTGTACATGCTTTTGGATATTTGATATGTTGATTGAACTTTACATGTAATGGCTTTTAATATGCATGTGTTGTTTCATCTTGACGGGAAGCCTGAGTATGTAGCGCCATACAAGACGGTGTACCGGGGTGAATGCAAGTGGTACTTGCACGGTGTGTAGGTGATAGACGTATACATGCACTGTCTCTGGCCAGTAGATTAGTATTGACACACATGGCATGATTATCTGCTGCATTGCATTGTTTTAGAAATGATAAATGATAAACTGTTTTTGAACTTATATTGCACATGTAAGTGAGCTTGGGGTGGAAGATCCTTGAGGACTCACTGAGATTTCTAGATTAGAGATCTTACCCCACGTTTAGGGAATGCTTATTTCAGGATCAGGTAGTATGGGTACTGATGTCTCAGGCGGCAGGAGGCCGGAGCTTAGCTGATTATGTTGTTTCTGCTTATTTGTTAGCATGACTGGATTTGGATGCTATTTATGTTTTCCGCTATTTTTGATATGTTGTTGTTGAGACTGATGTTGGGCATGTTGCCTTATTTGAGTGAGCATGGGGATTGTCCATGACACTTTCTGTTAGTACTTGTAGTTTAGAGTTGATTAACTGTTAGATGGTCCGGTCTACGTTGTTGTAGTTCCGTGACTAGAGCCACACTTATATTATCTATGTTATGAGGTATTTCAGTTAGCTGTTTTATTGCAATTACATACAGGCGATGTTTTATTAATTGATTATTAAGCAAGTTGGTAATGTTAATGGCACCATAATTGAAAAGAAAAAGTAATTCTGTATTTTAATTAAGCGCAGCTTAATACGATATTATGATAACATTACCGGATATATACGGGGTGTTACAGAGATGAAGGAAGTATTTTTGGGCATGACTAGCAACTTGTGTTGCATTTTTTGTCTTAACAAAATATCTAACAATGTTTTTCCAATCTCCCTTGCCATTTATCTGCAGCCCAGCGAGAAATAACCTATCACAAAAAAAACAAATATAGAGATATCATAAAATTTCACGAATACATATATATACGAAAAATCCATCATAAGTTTAATTAAAAACAAATTGAAGTGACTCTTGATAAGAAACATATTTTCCCTCTAATGTTTGGGTTTTCCTATTCTGTTTATTAGGAGGAATAAGGTAAATCAACCATTCTAGAAAAATCTTTCCTCTTTATACCCTGAAGATAGAGATGAATTATCCTTCTACTTCTTTAAGAAATTGTTTTGAGATTCGAACCCAAGATTTTGAGTGACAAAATTAATAATAATTAAAAATAAATAAGTCTTTTACATTAGATTATCTTTTAGTACTATTATAGTACTAAAAGATTTTTAATTATTTTTTTTATTTCAATCCATTTTTTATTTTGAGTAAATACTCTTTTGGGTTCTCAACAAAAAAAAATTCGGAATTCATTTTAATCTCTTAAAAAAAGTCAATTTATGGTCACTTTAAAATTTCAATTTTTTGAAATTATTGTCCCTCAGAAATTCAAAAAAGACATATATTAGTCCCTAAAAAAGGACTAATAGAGACTTTTTTTTCTAAAAGATTAAAATGAATTTCGTATTTTTTGTTGAGAACACAAAAGGATATTTGCTCTTTTATTTTATTTTATTTTTGTCAATTACCATTTTAATCCCTAGTTTGCATGTTATTCGTGCATGTCTTGTCAACCCACAAAAAAATATCCTTGTCGTGTCAAATTCATGTTATGTCAACCCATTTTGACACATCTAATTTTAAGTAACGAGATAAATAATAATTAAAAATAAATGAGTACTTTACACAAACATACCCGTGTTCCTCTTCTGTCCATGTCAACCTTTTCTTTCCATAGTTACCTCCGTCGGCCTCCATCAGCACCGGCAACAAGTGCGGTAACGGCACTCGACCCGTCTCAATCTCTAACAAGCCATGGACCAATACCCAGTAATAATTTTGGACCTCCGCCGGTGATTTTCCAGGGACAAGAGCGGCTACTTTCTCCCAATACTCTGGCTCAGGCATGGCTTTTGGGATGATAGCGAGGGCGTTTTCAAAGGCAATGTCGTCTTCCCTAGTCCACTGAGTCATCGCTGCATTTGCATTATTCTCTTGCTGAGCAAGTTGAGACATTCTTAATTTCTTTATCCTAATTTAGTTTACTTTGAAGATTCTGAAAGAGTTACGTGAACTTTTATGGTTTATGACCTACTTAACTACGTTCCATATTTATAGGAAGGAGGAAAGGGCAAAAAAAAATATTTATTGCAATTTAACTAAATAATTATACATTTATTGTAGTTTGGGGAATATTTACAGATCTATTGCACAATGTGACGTCTTTTTTGGGCGTCACATGTGACGCCTCGTTTAGGCGTCTCTCACCAAGGGAAGATGCCTCAATGAGGCGTCTCTCATGAGGTGTTGACACGTGTCATTTCTCTCTAAAAAAATAATAATAATTTAATCATAAAACTTCTGAAGGTCATAACTTTTGACTCGGGTATTCAATTCAGGTAATTCCTTTTTTAAATCCACATAACTTTTCGAGATCTACGCAATGCCATCTCATTTGATATATTTTGTTTCTCACAAACATAATTTAAATTTGCAAGAATGGTATTATAAGAGCATTTAAATCCACAAGCCTCTAAGTACTAGATTTGTAATTTAATATAAAAAAATAAAGATTTAGTTTGCGATTTGAATTTAAAAAAAAAATCTTATTTTTTAATTTTTAATATAAAAAATAAATAAAGTTTTGGTTTGTGATTTAAATTTAAAAAAATCTAAAAAATTATCATTAATAAGGAAAACAAAATAAAGATTTGATTTGTGACTTAAACTCAAAAATCAATTTGAAAAATCTGTATAATAAAAAAATAATTAAATAAATATTATAAATCTCTAAGTAAGAATGATTTTATTTTTGAAAACTATTCAGAAGCTATAATTTAAATGGCTTTAAAGAAAAAAGTCATAAAACAGAAGGATGTAACTTATGATACCGTATGATTCAAGATACAAAAAATCAACCAAACGATACACAATATGAATTTCGGTTCAATAACATTGTACACTATTTTTTTTCAAACACTTGGTTTTGGTGTGTTTGGTGTTGATTCAGAAAGAACTAAGAGACTTTTAGGTTTAAACGCTCGTATAGTACCATTCTTGCAAATTTAAATTATGTTTGTGAGAATTAAAATATATCAAATGATATGTCATTACGTAGATCTCGAAAAGTTATGTGGAATCAAAAAAAGAATTATCTGAATTGGATACCTGAGTCAAAAGTTATGGCCTTCAGAAGTTTTATGATTAAATTATTATTTTTTTTGGAGAGAGAAATGATACGTGTCAACACCTCATGAGAGACGCCCCATTGGGGCGTCTTCCCTTGGTGAGAGACGCCTAAATGAGGCGTCACATGTGACGCCCAAAAAAAACGTCACATTGTGCAATAGAACCGTATATATTCCCCAAACTGCAATAAATACGTAATTATTTAATTAAATTACAATAAATAAATTTTTTTTGCCAAGAGGAAAGTATTATCTCCTGCGGCACAAGCATTTTTTAGGTTTGATTTTCTCTCTCCTAGTTCTAGTACTTTTATCTTATCACACGGAGAAAAATATTATCCGAATTTAGTTAGTTTGAAGAAATGACGATGCATGCATGTGTTATCTTATAATATTGTAAAAATATAATTGAGGGTACTTGAAAATAAGATAGCAGGAAACATTAATTTTTAAATTCCCATGACGAGGGTTCTACGCTTGAGTTGCGTAGCCCTTGTCTGAGTAAGAAAATAAAATAAAAAATATCATATCACTTTTTTTGAATTCAATTAATGGTTAAATCTATTTTTTGTTAAACTAAGATAGAATCACATATACAATATTACATTTATGCCTAAATATAAATGTAAAATATCAATGAATGCAAGTCAGTAAAAGTTTTAAATTCACATTTTTATCATAAATATATTAGTTTCCATTAAGCAATAATTTACATTATGTCTCTTTGAATAATACCTTAACTAATCCCATTTTATGAATTTAGATTAATATAAATATTACTTCTCTCATATAAGTTAATAACAAGCTAGTTATAATCTTCTTAATTTACATTAATGATAATTTATTACGCGGTTGTTAAACTTATTATTTGATTTAATTTCTTTAAACAAATATTAAATGTTTAATTGGTTTAGTACTCTAAATTAAAGGTGACTCACTCCTTTATATGTTATTTTAAAAAAAAATTGGTCATCTATGGGGGTTAACAACAACAACAATAAAATCGTTCTGAAATTACAAGACAAAGACAAATCAGCCCAATACAAAGGTCAAATACCAGGGGGAGGGTTGAAAAAACACAAAAATTATTCTCAACAGTATAGTTTAAAGGATATTTATAAAGTCAATCTGCACAACTATTTATTTCTCTAAAAACATGAACTAGGTGAACTTGCCAATTTTTTTGTAACCATGCTCGAATTCGAGTCACCAATCAAAACTCTCGAGCTGCTCTTCCACTACTGGAGAGCAAAGTGATAACTGGGCTTGAATCACTTTCTAAGATGCAGGGTCTCCAACCTCTAGAGCCCAAGCAAATTCAAGACCCTTGAGGACTGATATGCGCCTGGCGTATAAGGAAATCTGAGCCAAAAAGAGAAAGAATGTTGATGAAATCTTGAGAAAAAGAGCAAGAATCACTGTTAATTTGTCAAAATCTTAATCAAGGATTGAATACTGATTTTATGCTAATTTTGTAGGAAAAAGCAAACAAACTGGAGCAAAACGAGGATTTTGCAAAATCAAAATCCACGCTCAAAGCGTGGATCTCACGCTGGCAGCGTGGAAGGAATTTTTCAGACAGAAGCATTCACGCTTGAAGCGTGAATTTGACGCTGAGAGCGTCAGTTTGCGAATGCTCAGACCCCGTGTTTTGCAACGGGGCAATTTTGGAAAAGAAAAAGATATAAAAATCAAGTTTTTGATTCAGCAATGAGATCTCTATCCAAATTAGAGATAAGATTAGATGATTTGTGGTAAGATTGAATCAAGATTTGAAATTCTAATTCATCAATCAAATCTCCAAGGTTGTTACATGAAAAAAAGGAAACAAAGTTTAAATCAAATACAAACTCTTGGATGGGCTCAATGCCGGTAGTTATAAATAAGGAGATTGGGAGCACAACAAAGCAACCAATTTCAAAACTCGGAGCAAGCAGTAGAGGACTGAAGATCAAGAATTCTTCTCCATTCTTTCTAGTAATTATAGTTTTTATGCTTTCTTTTGAATATTTGTTTATGTCGGATATGACTATGTCTGGCTAAGTTCTTTTATTGTAGTTAGGGTCACAACCCTATATGAACCCTTGTTATGACGGATTGATTTAAATTATTTTACTCGTTTATATAAATTTCTTTATCTTATCTTGTGCGTATTTGATATTTTCTTTATTAAACTTGATCAATTTGATAGTTGAAAATAGTTTGAGGGTTAGAACCTTAAATAGGGATATTGGGGTTTCTGATCTCGAAAGGAGATAAGATAACTATTGGTATGCATACTAGGGATAGATGTCTATTTAATTGCAGATGTTGGAATTATTGTGTTCATTGCTTAATTCTCATGAGGGGTTACTAAGGGATTAGAATTCTAAGTGAGGTTAAAGGGTTAAGTTACCAAGGGATTGGGATTTAATTATTAATATATTGAGATCATAATTATCTGAGAAATTATATAAATAAGTATTTTGTATCAATCCAAAGTAATAAGTGGGGATCATAGGGAGAGTGTTCCCTAACTGCAATTCTTTCTCATATTTTCAAAACCAACTCCATTATTATTCTTCTTTTCATTCTTGAAAATACAAAAACTCAAAAAATAAGTCTTTACTTTTATGGTTACTAAGATTCAATTTAATTTTCCCAACAAAAGATCAAGTTTTTCAACTTAAAGTGACTGATTATTTTAGTACTTGGTTTTCAATCCCTGAGGAGACGATCTTTCTTACTACTTTACTACTTATGCGAAACGGTATACTTGCCGGATAGCATCAAGGACGCCCCATAATTCTGCAACAAAAGCTGAACACTGGCCAACATAGTAAGCAAACCCTTCTTTCCAATAACCATTTTCATCTCTTATAATTCCTCCACAAGCAGCACCCCTGCCATTACTCCTGGCTGTACCATCCGTGTTTAATTTCACCCAACATGTGTTCGGAGGTAACCATCTAATAGGAACAGAAATGTAATTATTTGTCAGCTTTTTCCCCTTAGAAGTTATCCAGGCTTGTGTATACTCACGAACCAGACTCTCTACGGACTGCACCTTGTATGCTTTCCCGTTATTTTCCACACCATGCACCTGATTGTTTCTACAATGCCAAGCTAACCAAACAGTAACAGTAAAAACCAACGACCAGGGGGCATCAAAGCACAAAATAGATATATTTTTAATATTCAATGAAAGCCATGAATCTAAATCAGTATCAAAGAAATCATTTATCAAATTTGGCCTCAAAATATCTGACCAAACTTTTTTAATCTTGGGACAGTCACGTGCCATATGAATAATGAATTCCTCATGAAAATTACAAATAGGACAGCTAGGAGGGCACAATCTAAAGTTAGCCAGGAAGCTCCTAGTTGATAGACGATGATGAGCAGTCTTCCAAAGGAACAAACTTATCCGATTGGGCTCTTTTAAATTCCAAATGGCTGACCAGAATTTTCTGTCAATACCATTAGAACTATTCTGATTTAGCAATGTAAAATAAATATTTTTCACAGAAACTTCATCTGATCCAACTAAATTCAACCATTTTCTATCCATTAGATTCATGAGGAGGAAGCATACTTCTAATAATTTGAACACAATCATCACAAAGAAAATTAGATATATTCTCACAATCCCAAAAACCATTATGAGTAACATAATCAATTACTCTCTTACCAGCCTCTGTTGGGGAAATTTGAACAATAGCTCTGTTTGCAAGTTTTTCCCCAATGTTCACCCAATGGTCCTCCTAAAACAGAACTGAAGATCCATCACCCACATCCCAAACCAGCTTGGGTTTAAGCTTATTCCAAACATCACACATAAATTTCCAAAGTCGAGAATTACCATTCTTCCAATTTAAATCAGTCTGAGTATTGGATGAATTTGTGTACTTAGCTTTTAGTACCTTCACCCAAAGTTGATCAAGATCTTTGACAAAATTCCAAACTAGTTTTCCCAAGAAAGCTTCATTCATGACTTGCAATTTCCTCAACCCCAGCCCTCCATCTGCTTTTGGTCTTGTAATTGTGTCCCAACCAATAAGATGCATATGTTTCTTCCTTTCTGTATCACCCCATATGAAAGCTCTTTGAAGCTGTTCCAATCCATTACAGACAGCTTTAGTAATCATATTGCTTGCATGAAGTAATACGGCATAACAGACAACACAGATTGAGAAAGAATCACTCTGCCCGCCTGAGAGAGAGACTTGGATTGCCAGCTAGATAATCTTTCTTTAACTCTCTCAACTATACCAGCAAATAAATTTTTAGTAACTCTACCATGATGTATCATTGCTCCAAGATATCTTCCTATATTTGTTACTCTTTTGAATCCACTCTGTTTAGTGATTTTAGTAGCTAACTCATCTGGAGTATTCTTTGAGAAATAAATATAAGATTTTTGAATATTCACCTTTTGCCCAGAAATGCCTCCAAACAAATTCAAACATCTGAAAAGGATATTAAGCTGATCCTCACTGGCTTCTAGAAAATAACATCAAATCATCCGCAAATAGGAGGTGATATATTTTGGGTTCACTCATACCAGCTCTTATTGGCCTCCAAAGATTCTCATTCACTGCTATATCAATGATATGAGAAAGCTTCTTCATTGCCAAGACAAAAGAGTAAGGAGAGATCGGGTCTCCTTGTCTGACACCTCTGCTTGGTTGGAATTCCTATGTTAACTTTCCATTCCATATAATGTTAGTTTTTGGAGATGTGACAGCTGCCATAATCAGTTTTGAAAGTCTATCAGGAATCTGAATTTAATCAAGCACTCTATGAATGAACTTCCAATTTAAACGATCATAAGCTTTCTCAAGATCCACCTTAATCACCATAAAACACTTCTTACCCTGCATTCTCCTGATAGAATGAATCAGTTCTTGCACAATGATGATAATATCTTGAATATGGCGCTGGGGCTCAAAACTAGATTGAGCAGGAGAATTACTTTCTTCATAATTGGTTTCAGACGACTCACAATAAGCTTGCTGATAATTTTATAAATAACCGGGCATAACGAAATTGGCCTAAATTGCTTGATATTCATCGGATTCTGGACTTTAGGAATTAATACCAGCAGAGTAGAATTTATTTATGCTAAAACTTCAGGATAATTCCAAATTTTCTTAATTAAG
Source organism: Gastrolobium bilobum (assembly GCF_033153095.1). Classification (NCBI taxonomy): domain Eukaryota; kingdom Viridiplantae; phylum Streptophyta; class Magnoliopsida; order Fabales; family Fabaceae; genus Gastrolobium; species Gastrolobium bilobum. Next base: position 63,847 of record NW_026899796.1, on the reverse strand, counting down.
GAACATACCTGAGATTTAATTAAATCCCAATTCTTCTGAAAGAAAAACGTAGGAAAACCATCAATACCTTGTGCCTTGAATGCTCCATGCTGAAAGTTATTTGTTTAATTTCCATCTCATCCGGGACTTTGCTTAAAGAATCCTTTTCCGGCTCTATAAGTTCAGGCCAAAGGTTTCCTGAAGAAATCCACCTTCTGTCACATATGTCTTCGGTGAAAAGAGTTTTGAAGAAATTGCAAGCCATGTTTTTGAGATCATCAGGATATGAAATCCAAGCCTCACCATCATTTTTAAGCTTGAAGATTTTATTCGAATTCCTTCTTACAACCGTACTGAGATGATAAAAACGAGTATTTCTATCTCCGTACGCAATCCATTTCTTCCTGGACTTTTGAAACCAAAAAAGCTCCTCTTCACGAAGAACATTAATGAGCATATTCTGATAATCATTCTCCAACTTCAATAGAGCTTGAGAATCATTCTGGATGTTGGCAATTTTTTGGGTAATACTATTTTTCCTTCTATCAATATCCCCAAAAACTTTCTTATTCCATATTTAAGTTCAGGCACCAATCTTTGTAACATATATGGAAAATCAAAATCAGAATCCCACTTGGCCTGGATAAAGCTTGATGATCCTGTCAGGATGCAGAAAATCTAAAAGGCTTCTTACCTTTCTTATCTGAATTTTCAAATAACTTTATTAATAGAGGATTGTGATCAGATAATATCCGAGGAAGGGAAGACACTCTAGCATCATCAAACATCATTCTCCACTCCAAATTCGCTACAACTCTGTCAAGCCGTTTAAAAATTCTCCTCAAATTGGTCCATTTAGGACCTTTCCAGGTGAATAGAGGACCATCACAGCCCAAATCTGTCACTTGATAGTCTTCAAGCACAGAAGAAAAATTAGCACACTTGGTTAGGTTAGCTGGAACACCCCCTATCTTCTCATGTGTGTAAGCTATTTCATTAAAATCACCACCCAACAGCCACAGTCTATTCATAGTTTCACTAAGTTTTCTAAGATCCTCCCAAAGATTATTTCTAACATTTTGAGAAGGACTAGCATAAATAGCAGTGAAATGAAATGAATTCCTGTAGGAAGAGAGACTCTACAATGAATAAATTGAGTTGACTTGGATAGAAGAGCTATATCCATCTTTGAACTATGCCACATTAACCAAATACCCCCTGCAAAACCCTACGCTTCTTGAACTAAAAGGCTATCAAATCCCAACTTCTTCATTAATTTTTTGCACACCTCGCTTTGAGTTCTGGTTTCAAGAAGAACAACAATATCAACAGATTTTTTCCTGACCATGGACTTAAGAGTACTACCAAAATCTTTCTTGGCAGCCCCTCGAGTATTCCACATTAGGACATTCATTGATAACTGATTAAGCTTTTTGCAGGGGTTAGAGAACCCTGCTTATTCTTATCATTCAGCAAACCATTATTCTCTGTATCTTCATACTCCATATTAGCACAGTCAGTCTCAACATGATTTCTATCCACTCCCATCCAATCTCGAGGTTTTGGGTCCAGATTCCTGTAGTGTTTATTCTGTTCATCGTCATCTACTCCCATACAATGGGAATGATGCTTGATCTGATCTTCATTCCTCTTAGCATATTCAGCTACTGTTGAACTTACTATTCCAGAATGATTTCCTACTTCAGAATCTCTAATTTCAAGTGGTGCTTTTATACCCACTGAAATAGCAATTGGGATGTCTTTTTCAGATGCCTAAAACAATGTTTATTATTATTATTATTATTATTATTATTATTATTATTGTTTTGGTGAACAAAGCAATGATTTGTGTGATATTCTTAATACCTCTCCCAATAATTTCAAATATTGAATTTCTTAGGACCCGTTTTGATGAGCTTTTAAAAAAATGACTTTTTATGCATTATTTTTTTCTTGAAAGAATTTTTTTTAAAAGATAAAGTTATTTTACGTTTGGATGTATGATCTGAAAATCACTTTTACATAAAAAATTGTTTGGGTATTAAAATAATATAAAAACATTTTTTATATATAAAATTACAATAAAAGAGAGACAAAATAGCATGATCGAGGGATAAAGAGAGATAAAATAGGTATGATAGAATGAGGTTGAAATTGTATTTTTAAAATTTATATTATATTTTTCCCAAAAAATAATAATTTATATTATCTTTTAATTTTTACTTTTTTTCAAAAGCAACCAACTACTGGCTAAAAAAAGACAGCATTTTAACTTTTATTTTAAATTTTTCTTGTTTAAAAAGTTGTTATTCAAACATCTAAAAATTCTCAAAAGACTTATTTTTTTTTAAAAAGAAATTTTTTTAGGAATAAAAGCCGATCTAAACAGGCACTTATTATTGTGGATCTCTTTTAAAATCTTGTTTTTAAATTTGAAATTTATTTGTTCTGAAATCTCGCTACAGTTCTACTAGAGGTATAAATTTATTCTGGTTAATGTGTCCTTTCTCATTAAATAATTTAGAATATGCTGTAGAATTATAGGACCCCATTTATTGGAGCAGTGTTTGACCCATCACTCAAATAAGTTTTTGGTGCTGCAACAGAGAGGTTATTTTGAAGCACTTTTTTTGAGCTAATGAATATTTACCATTTTAGCTATGTGGGGTATCCACTATGTAAATGCATTTTTTTGATAATCATAAGGTTATACATATTTAATAATACAATGCAAGAGAAATCTCATACATAAGAAGGAGTACTTAAAATTTTTCTATCAACAAGTGCAGAATATTCATAAATACATGGCATATGCAACACTTAATTGTTAGTCTAGAAAATGGCTTATGTTCTTTCTTGGCTGACGCGTACGAATTCCCTTATGTAGAAAGCTAAAACATTTGTAATCATAATAAATATAGGTTATGTTTATCTCATTTTACATGATATAAACAACTTTCGTATACACAAAAAAGGATTGGATCCCACCACTCTTTTTTTCTCTCTTTTTATATATGGATCTCACTTATAATTTTATTTCTACAATATGAGATAACTATTTACCTACAACATAAATAAAATATTTTCCAATAAACATTAGCATGGTAGCATGCTGATGAGAAGTTGTAAGAGCATAAAAAACAAAACTTCTATGAACTACCAACTCACTTAGAAATCTTTTAAAATATTTTCAAACACACAATCCTTTGTCCTTTTTTGTTTCGGCTTCTAAAAAAATAGTTTTTATCTCTTTCTTATTTTAAAAGTATTTTTTACAAAAGTTAAAATTATTTATATTTTTATAAAAATATTTTGTTTTTGAAAAAAAATATTTAGCTTTTGATTTCTGTTTTTTTTTAAATTAAAATTTTTAACTTCTAAAAAAAATTTAATTTTTTTGGTGATTTCTATTTTTTTTAAAAGTAAACATTCAAATAAATTTAAAGTGAGAAATATTTTTATTCTAGAAAAAAAAAATTGGAGAAAAAAAAACCATACAAACGAGCGAATAATGCCATCATATCAATCCTTTTTCTTTGCGTCATACACTAATTAAAGGAAGGATAACTCTTCACTAATTGATGTGTGACATAATTAACGATGAATGTTCATGAACAGTAAGTCTATCCTTGTTATTATCTTCAAACCTTTTTGAATAAAAAAAAGTGCATTTTATTATCCAACTACTATTTCTAAAAGTTAAGTAATAAAAAACAACAATATGAAATTGAGTAATGTTTTTCTCCTTTCACATGACACAAGTAATTTTCCTACAAACACATAAAAGTGGAACCATCAATTCTTGTACTTTTATTTCATTTTAAAAATAGTGGCCCCACAAATGACTGTCTCTATGACATGACCTAAAATTTTTCCTATAACATAATACTTATTTTTTCCTATGAAATTATATATATATATATATATATATATATATATATATATATATATATATATATCTTTTTCTTTTCTTTGGTACAGACATATCACTCCTTTTTAATTTAATTAAATGTGGGAGTGGATCCTCTCATGTCAAAAAAAGGTCATGTGGTCATGTTATTTGATCACAACTACTCATTTAAAAATTATACACTTTTCTCTCTCTTATCTCATCATCAATGAGTGGTTGTGATCTAATAACATGATCACATGACCACTTTTTCACATGAGAGGATCCACTCCTATTAAATGTTGAGTTTATTTTTAGGTTTGATGTTTGTACTTTTAAAGAAAATAAATTTATATTATTTTAAGTGAGAAAAAACATGTAACAGCCCGTTACGTACCAGTATTGTTAACATTGATTATGATATTAAGCGCAGTTAAAATCACAACAGTTTAGCTAAAAATACGAGTAAACTTTTTCCTTTTCATTACGTAAGAATTTGAAAATAATCTAAAATGTAATGATATAAACTGTGATCATAACTGAACCCTATATGCGGAATTAACATTGCACATGCTTAACTATCATACAATATTTATTTTAAGTTTCTAAGAGGTTCCCATAAACCAACTTAGCAAAATCTCGTTTTTCCACTTTTCCTAACACTGAACATGCTTCTATCCTTTCACTACTGGGCGTGCAAAACACATTATTAGTTTTCCATCTTTTAGTATGTTAAAATAGATTCCATTATCTTTCCAACAAGGTATCACACGCCTCATTTGGAGTTCTATAACTCTGGATACGCTCACCATAAGTTGATCCCTCAAGACTGTAAACAGACTCTAAACAAAACAGGGCAACAACTTATAAATTAAACTGGGAATAATCCATAAACTCAATGGTCCTAAACCTTTACCAGGTTATAGCCCTATGTGTTAGCTTCATATAAGTCCAAACCTCACTCGATTTGAAGCTCTATAGCTCAAGTTATATCCATTTTACTAAATCATGTATGAGCTGGGAACGTGTGACGTTCCCCCATACACGAGACGTTCCCTATACATATAAGTCATTCCCTAGGGTCATTCTCAAGAGTTGTTCCCTTTCTGGTTCGTTCCCACCATTTGAACATAAGGCATTATCATCCCATAAACCAAAGTCGTTCCCGTCCCTGCTATCGGAACATCACTTCCATTTTAACATTTTAAGTTTCAGCAACATTAGTTGTAATCCAAACTGGGCTTGATCCACTACCCAGAAAATTATGAATTTTGGATACAAGAAACTAGATTCATGGGGCTTTAATTTGACATATTATAAGCCTAATTTGAGTAAGAAATAAGAGATATATGCATTTTTGAAAACTGCTTACAGAAGCTGCGTTCTACAGCGCGGAACGGAGTAGTCTATATTCATTTGAAAACTGGGCAAGTTCTACTACTCCGAATGATACCAAATTTTGACACAATATAGCTGACATCTCAAGCTTCAAAATGATATATGGCACGTCCCTATTGGACCTTTGTGGAGGAACATATGCTCTCCCAAATTTAGCTTAAAAACTGTCATTTTAGTATAAATTTCAGCGGCACCTCCTTTGCTTATTCAACCTATCCCACTTTATCAAAATGTGTTATTATGCCTCAAGGGTACCTAATAGACAAGGGTGGCACTCGAGGACCAATAATGCCTTGGTGCTCTTACAACCCACAACAATTTGACATATTCTCATCCATTTATGATTCATTACATACTTTATCAAAACTAAGAATTATTACAATCATATTGTCCCATTTGCTTGCATCCTTACAATAGATACACAATCCTATCTTAAAATAGGCCTATTGTCCTTTTATCACATACATGCTTTACATATTACACAAGGTCCATGAGTTCACAATTATGATTTTCCAAATGATAAATAATACAATTAAATCCTCCAAAGTACAACATGATAAGTCAACAACTAGACTTAGGCAAAATATGGCATGAACAAAAATACAATATGCATAATACTAAATCAATATACAATGTTCATGCCCTAAGTCTAGCCTATGCCAAAGTGGCCTCAAAATGCAAAATTCCTCCAATCTCCAAGTGCTCAACCTATGGGCCTCTTGCCCACAGCTCCAGTCCCACTGCAACTACCTGAAATAATGCCCCAAACACGGGTGAGATATACGAATATATCTCAGTAATCAAGAGGTTCTGGAGAAAACTCCGCCTAATGGCTCACTTCGATGCATATAAATAATATAAAATAACCTCTTTTCAAAACGGGACAAAACAAGGGATTTAGAGAAATTGGGGAATATAGGAATACAAAATACGACGAAGCGGGAATGGTAGCTACCAATACCACACAATGTCCTCGGCATATAAGCCTATGGGTTTCATCCAAGGCGTGTTCCTAGAACATCCAACCAAGGTACCCCTTCCATCCGCATACACCCGAGACTTCCTAGTGTGCTCCTATCCGGATCACACACCACGACCCTGGGTCAACTGGAACTCCCTCTCGGAGACCTATCCAGTGGAAGTTCGAAACGCCCGAAGGCAAAAATTGTCTACTGGCCAGATACTCGGTATATATGTACCCTCATAAATACTCAATGCATGCTCATGTCATTCTACATTACTCATATACATTTTCTACCATCACCCTCAACGGGCATAGTGGAACACACAAGGGGATCAAGCCCCAGTACCAAGAGGTTACCTGTTCGAAGCTCCCAAACTAGGTAGCTGCAAGAGTTAGTCCTCTACAATCGTGTCCGAGGGAGGCCACCTACAATGATCGCACACACATGATCATTAATTAACTTGTCCAACAAGCACAACAAATAATATATTGCAATCCCTCCATCACACTATAGGTTTGGTCACTAGGCCCAAAATGTTACCCAATGTGTTTCAATCACACCCAATCAACTCCATGGTTACACAACCTTTCTCAACACTAATACAATTCTCATTTACCTTACATTATCACTTAGCATCACGTTCCCCTAATCGTTCCCTCTAGGCCGAAAATACATATCAAGGGGGACAAGGTTTTCCACTCAATTCTTATGCATTACACACTCTTTTTACCTTATTATTACTGATTCAAGGCATCCATAACTCATTTACATCGTTCCTCAACATCTTGTTTTACAAGAACTCCTAGTTCATCCACCAAAATTTGTCTAAGTTACCAAACTTTATCATAATAATTTTTACTGGTTCAATCATCGTAATTCACCATTGTGAGCATTAAATTCCAAAGGGACACTATCATTACATGCCTCCAACTACTTCAATCAACTCACACATATTCAAGATTTATACCCATTTTCAATCCATCATCAAATCAAGTCAAGAGTTGAGGTACTTACCACAAATGATCTCCAAGGACTCTTAGGATGTGTTTTCAAGTACCAAAGCAACCCAAGCCACCTCCAATGGCCCACCAAAGCTTCAAAACCGTCACTTTATTTGGGAAGGATCTCTTTTCACAGTGCTCCCCACTTGAAAATAAGGGTAGAAATGTGTTCCTCTTAAAATTTTACACAAGTTTGGCTTTGGAATCGTTCGATTCCGTTGAGTGTAGCTTGAGTTATGAATTTCTCAAGTTTTAACTCTTTTCTTCAATGGTGGAAGGGGGCTGCGGGTTTTGAAGGAGAAAGTGAGAAAGATGATGCACTCTCACTATTTATCATGTGCCCTAATATTCCACTTAAGTGAGGTAGGCCCTACAAGTGCCACCTCATTTAAAATCACTCAACACGCCACTAATCTTCAATTAACTCTCAAATCATCCAATTAATTTATGTTCTAATCATCAAATCATAATTTTAACATTCACCAAAGTGATTTAATACTTACCCCCGTTAACATTATTTTTGGATTTTCGATGACTTTTTCCAAACGACATTTTTCTCTCAAAAATAACTATATGACGTTCTCAAACTAGGAACGTCATTCCCACCATGAGAACTCTGTTTCCCTTATTGGAATAACCTACTGAATATTGTTCCTACCTTGGGAACTTCGTTCTCCCTTTAGGAACAACTTACTGAATACCGTTCCCACCATGGGAACGTCTTGCTGAATGTCGTTCCCACTCCGGGAACGACCATTATTCAATAATTTTTTTCAAAAAGTGTCTATCCACTCCAAATTTCGTTCTGAATCCATTTCCATCATTAGTTTCATCAATTCAAATGTAATTTTATCATCTCACAGACTAAGGTTGGGTATTTACAAAATTATCATTTTACCCTTCGTGTGTATTTTTACCTGGATTTCAAGATTTTTCCTAAATAAATCCTCTAACTAACATTTTAACTATAATTAAATGTTTTAAAACTACGAGGTGTTATATTCACCCCTCCTTTTTGAAATTTTGTCCGCAAAATTAAAATCGCACATGTCCACTAACTCGGGATATAGCCGGATCACCTCATCCTTCCGCTCCCAAGTAGCCTCCTCAGGTGTGCGTCTTTACCATTTTACTTTCATCACAGACATAATTTTGTTTTGTAGTATTCACCATTCCCCAATCCCTCACAACTACTTTCCAATTCCAGTGATATGACTTTTAAGTCACTATAGTTTAAATCTTCCTTAGGTCAATGCCATACCTTAGATTGCACTTTCACTAATTTAGAAGTAATAATCTTGCCATATTACGAGTTCATTTACATAATCTTACTGCATCTTTCCCTTTTATCTATTCATCAGACACAAGGTCGTTCAAACCAACCTCAAATAGCTTTCAAGTATATTTATTATTCCTTTCGCTAACATTTTTCACTTACACGTTCTTTAGTATGCCAGTCCTTTTGCTGCTAATACTATATCACAACACACTAGGATACCCGTTCTTTCCACTGATAATACCAATCTTACAATTTCATTAATGCCTTAGCTTTTCCACAAGTATATACCTTCTAGTTTCAACGGTTCTCTACAGTACCCAATAATCTCAACTCACAGTGAATTCTATATTTATATGCTTTACTTTATCGCATGTCTCCACATCTTCTTAGATAATCATAACTATATTTTCTCTTAGTGATACAAGGACTAACAACCCTCATCATAGTATATATCTTAGATCAGTCACTTCAAGTCTTCATCCATAATCCATTCATGAAACTTTTCATCTACAACATCATATCTATAATTCACATCCATTATTCGTTTGTCTATTAACTTAATCATCTCAAAGCCATTACACAAATACTTAAATGACTTCCACATCAAAGGCTCCACGCCTAAGATCTCTATTAACTTAATCATTTTTACTTATCATAGGATACCAGTGCTATAATCCCCACATTTGTTCCATTCTTTAGACCTCTATCTCATTATCATGACATTTATTCTTTGATATTTATCTCAATATACTATATTCCATCACGTATGGATTTCCAACACACTGTTCCATTACCTGGAACTAAATTCATCCTTAACACAAATTCTAAATTTCTTTTCATGTATTATATCTCCAAAGGATATCTCCTTCTCACTAAGCATGTATGAACATACAATACTCTAAGTCACTCTACCGAGCTATCAACCTTTTCTTCAACCGAACACAATTTAAGTTACCAGTCATTGTTACTTGACTTCCTCACAACTAACTTCTCATTGAAGGCCATCAGGCCACTGTCTTAACTCAACATCTCATCATCACAAGCCTTCGTAGCATAACATTTACTCAATTCCTCAGCATTAACAAGTTGCTATTCCTTTCCCTTAGGGCAATAATCCCATATTAATCTAAACTTGTGCCTCATTTAAGTTAAACTTCAAGATAAACTCTGATGAAAAGTATATAAAGACTGCTAAATGGTTATCACGCTTGCATTGGAATTCAAGGAATAGAGGAGTTCTTGCTGCAAGGGCTCTTTGTTTTTAAGCAATTTCTCTACTGCACTTGACAATGATACGTGTCTTACAGCTTCTAAAATCAAACTTCTCAAACTCTTATGTTTCTCATTATTTCTTAATTTTGAACTTATAAGACCCAAAATTATGATATTTCTACGCTAGTCCCCTGCTGATCAATTCATCACAGGCCTAATTTGTGACCTCCCTTGTGTTTAATACCTAATAAAATTGTCCAAGTTACAGAAAGATAAAAGAAGTCAAATATAACATAATGACAAATTAATCTCCATTGATATTGATAGTGATAAAGACTAACAACAAACATAATGAAAATGAGAATGTTAGTTCCTCCTAAAGAAGCAATCCTAGGCTCTATATGTGACATTCACTATAGCAAAATTAAGAAGGAAACGGAAAATCTGTAATCTATTTTACAAGTTTCTCCTACCAAAAACCTTGGTTAATGATTTTTATGCAAGAACCAAACTAGTTGAAACCAGCTTTCTTATCCTTTCTTTTCTACATTTGTGATGGTATATAAGCTTCTTCTTGGAGACCAGCTATAGATTATAGTTTGTTCACAATGTCACAACTAAACAAGTTTGTTTTGGACCTATATAAGGGGCCCATTGATTGACAGGCCCAGTAAGGGGTGTTGTAAATATTATTATTTATTTATTTGTTATTTGTTGTATTAGGCTTAGCCCATTAGGTCAAGTATTCTAGGTCGTGTATTCTCTATAAATAGAGAACCATTTTGTACATATAATTTACAATTCTATAATATATTAGAATTCCTTTTTTCAAGTTGGTATCAGAGCTCTCGATCTGAGGGTTCTGCTTCCGCACATATTGTCTTTTTTTTTTAAAACACAACCCTAATTTCTTTGCCTCTTGCCGCCATCAGCCGCCACCGGAAAATTTTTCCGGGGACCTTTTGGACCAAGGGGACCTTTGTTGACCTTTATTTTCTCCGATCTATCATTCTACGAACAGTTCCTCCGCCACAAACGACCCAAACACCTATGACCGCCTCCAATCAGATCTGTCTTCACCGTTTGGACCACTTTCCGGCACCTTTTCAACCGTGACCACCCACAGACAGGTGCGTGCTCACCGGACGACCACGCCAGAAAAATGTCAGCTGGAAAATCCCCTCCACGCGCTCACACGCGCCAACTCTTTCCCGGCGAGTGAAGCCCACGCGCAACCCATTTCTCCGGCGCGTGGAGGCGCGTGCGGCGGTTGTTTTTGACCGGACCACTGCCATTCTTCTCGTCTCCTTGTTCTCTGTCTGGATCTGTGATTATTTCACTGATCGGACTTCATTTGATATCTGTTTGGTTGATTTTATCGCTGGTTGTTAACTTTTTTATTGAAGAATGGCCGAGAATGACAGTTCTTTGATCTTATCTGGTAAGAGCACACGTTCTATATCTCTTCTTGCTTCTTGCACTGATTTTAAAACCTCATGAATTTTGGATTCTGGTGCAACTGATCATATGGCTTGTCGTACTGAGTTGTTTTGTTCTTATCATCCTACTGTTGGTAGTCATACTATATCCGTAGCTGATGGATCCCATAAATCAGTTATTGGTTCTGGTAACATTCAAATTCAACCTTCCTTGTTTCTTAAAAATGTTCTTTATGTTCCTCAGCTTTCTACTAATCTTATCTCCACTCAAAAACTTACAACTGATTTGAATTGTTGTATCACATTTTTTCCTTCTCATTGTGTTATTCAGGATCTTACCACGAAGAAGACAATTGGAGTTGTTAATGAACAAGATGGGTTGTATCATCTCTTTCCAGACCATGCTAGCAAAAATCAGTTATTAATGACATGTCATCCTTCTACTGCAGAGTCTATGATTTGGCTCCATCACAAGCGTCTGGGGCATCCACCATTTAGTCTTTTGAAGTCTACGTTCCCTTCTCTGTTTCTCAAGTTAAGTCGGTTGAGACCTTTCATTGTGATGTTTGTGAATTTGCAAAACACCATAGAGTGTCATTTCCTTCTAGCACTATTAAAAGCAGGGAACCTTTTTCTCTTATCCATTCTGATGTTTGGGGCCCTTCTAAAGTGCACAGTGTTTCAGGTGCAAGGTGGTTTGTTTCTTTTATTGATGATTGTACTCGGGTAACATGGATATACTTGATGAAAGAAAAGTTTGAAGTACCAGAGATATTTATTCGGTTTTATCACATGGTTGAGACTCAGTTTGGTAAGGGTATTAAAAGACTAAGATCTGATAATGGTACTGAGTACGTCAATCAACGCCTGTCACAATTCATTCCAGACAGAGGTATAATTCATAAGCTCACATGTGTTGATACCCCTCAACAAAACGGGGTTACTGAAAGGAAAAATCGTCACTTCCTTGAAGTTGATAGAGCTCTACTTTTCCAGACATCTGTTCCTAGTTCTTATTGGGGAGAAGCAGTGTTAGCTGCAACTTTTTTGATCAACCGTTTACCTTCACGGATCCTTAACAATATCAATCCTATTCATTCCATGACTTCCTTCTTTCTTTCTATTCCCATATTGCAGAGCCTTCCACCAAGAGTGTTTGGATGTGTTGCCTTTGTCCATGTTCATAAACAACATCGGAGTAAGTTGGATCCTAGGGCTCTTAAGTGTGTCTTCCTTGGTTATACCCCTTATAAAAAAGGGTACAAGTGTTATCATCCACCAAGTCAAAAAAATTTGGTTTCTATGGATGTCACCTTTCAAGAATCTGAATCTTATTTCCTGGGTCTTCATCGTCAGGGGGAGAACAGTTCTTCAGAAGACTCGTCCCCTTCCTTCTTTGAGTCTGGATCAATCTTCTCTCTTCCTAGTGTGTCTGCTCCTGGTGTGTCTGAACCTTCCAATACACCTGAGATACGGAAAATTTTGACACCTGAATTGGTATATCAGAGGAGGAAACAACCCATACTGTCTGACCAGCAACCTCAATCGTCTGAACCACTGGTAAGTCCTGAATCTCCTATTTCTTCTGAGTCTCCTGAATCTCTTGTTTCTGATTCTAATATTATTTCCTCTCATGATTTGTCTATTTCTTCTGATATCTCTAATGACTTACCCATTGCTTCTGCTTCTGATGACTTACCTATTGCTCTTAGAAAAGGAAAAAGATCATGTCACAAGAAAACTTGTTCCTCCTGTCTCTCTTGTACTCAATACCCTATCTCCCACTTTGTTTCCTCTGCTAATCTTTTTGTGCAGCACAAAAGCTTTGTTTCAGCACTAGATTCTATTGCAATCCCAAAATCAGTACATGAAGCCTTGAAAGATAGGAATTGGGCTCAAGCCATGCAAGAGGAGATGAATGCGTTGGAGAAAATAAAACATGGAAGGTTATTGATAAACCCAACGAAAAGAAAACAGTAGGGTGCATATGGGTTTATGCCCTGAAATATAATTCTGATGGCACTCTTGAGAGATACAAGGCTCGATTTAGTGGCCAAAGGTTACACTCAAACCTATGGCATTGATTATGAAGAAACCTTTGCTCTAGTTGCAAAGATGAATACAGTGAGAATCTCGTTATGCCTTGCTGCCCATTACAATTGGGATATAAATCAATTTGATGTGAAAAATGCTTTCCTCAATGGTGAGTTAGAAGAAGAAGTCTACATGGAAATCCCGTCTGGTTTTGATTCTGTGAAGGGGAAAATAAAGTTTGTAGATTAAAAAAGGCCTTGTATGGATTGAAGCAGTCACCTCGTGCTTGGTTTGGAAGGTTTACTAAGGTTATGATGACCTTAGGATACAGACAGAGTCAAGGAGATCACACTTTTTTCTTCAAGCACTCCCATTATGGGAAGCTTACTGTGCTCCTTGTATATGTTGATGATATTATTATCACAGGTGATGATTTTGTGGAGAGACAGATTCTGCAAACACGGCTTGCCTCTGAGTTTGAAGTCAAAGACCTTGGAAAACTGAGATATTTCCTAGGGATAGAAGTAGCTCATTCAAGCAAAGAAATTTTTATCAGCCAGAGGAAATATGTTCTTGATCTTCTCAAAGAAGCAGGAAAGCTCGGGTGTAAACCCTCTAATACTCCTATTGAGCAAAATCACAAGATGGGCTATGAAGAAGAGAGTCCTCCAGTTGATAAAGGACAATATCAACGGCTAGTTGGAAAATTAATATATCTGGCCCATACTAGACCAGACCTAGCTTATGCTGTTAGTGTTGTTAGTCAGTTTATTCACGATCCAAAGGAAAAACACATGCACGCAGTAGAGAGAATTCTTCAGTATCTTAAAGGTACTCCTGGTAAAGGATTGTTATTCCGACGTGATGGCAATCTATCTTTAGAAGTCTACACAGATGCTGATTATGCTGGATCCGTGACTGACCGTCGTTCTACCACTGGTTATTGCAGGTTTCTTTGCGGTAACTTGGTGACATGGAGAAGTAAGAAACAAAATGTGGTTGCCAGATCGAGTGCAGAAGCTGAATTTCGAGCTATGGCTTAAGGCATTTGTGAGTTATTGTGGCTGAAAATTGTACTTGATGATCTCAAAATAAAATGTGAGGAACCTATGAAGCTGCTATATGATAATAAGTCCGCTATTTGTATAGCTCATAATCCAGTTCAACATGATCGGACTAAACATATTGAGGTCGACCGCCATTTCATCAAAGAGAAACTTGATAGCGGGTTGATTACCACTCCATACATTCCCACTGGGCGTCAATTAGCTGATCTATTAACAAAGGGGCTTCCTTCAGACAGATTTCAAGAACTTACTAGCAAGCTGGGAATGATAAATATCTATTCCTCAGCTTGAGGGGGAGTGTTGTAAATATTATTATTTATTTATTTGTTATTTGTTGTATTGGGCTTAGCCCATTAGGTCAAGTATTCTAGGTCGTGTATTCTCTATAAATAGATAACCCTTTTGTACATATAATTTACAATTTTATAATATATTAGAATACCTTTTTTCAAGTAGGGGTATTATAAGATTTAAATCAAGCATAACAATGGAAATATATCCATCAAGGATAACAATCCTAATACGACAGCATGGAAAATGGGTCTGGGCCCTCATCAAAGGCACTAAAGGTCCAAAATCTACGAGCCACAGGTAAACCCTATAAAGAAGAAGTAAAACCTACAAGTCTTTACCCTTGAGTGAAGCAGATCGGCTTTGCCAAAGGGGGTGTGTGTGCGCACATAACAGTAAGAGAGAGAGGGCATTAGATCCAAGATCAACATACTAGTCCATTGGGCTAGTCTCTAAAACAGAACAATGTTCTTACAGAAACTTATCAACTCCATTTCTCTTCCTTGGATTCCATTGCTACTGATCATGCTAAGCACTGCCTCAGTTAATGGCGTCCAGCAAAAGGCAATTTTTTTGACTTGTCTGCGGAACTTTTATATTGTTTTCCTTGGAGTTCATCCTGTGAGTAGTGACATTGTTTTCCTTGTCTGCAGAACTTGAATATTCTCTCAGTTGTTAAAGGAAGGTGGCTTGATTAACTCATGAATCCATTCTTATCCGTAACTTTTCAAACATAAAATCACATAAAAGTGAGCTATGTAGCTCTTTTTCAATCAAATACTCTCAGTGTTTTTAAACTAAAGGCATTCATTCTTTCAAAGCCATCAGAAGGAAACTTCTTTCATTATTTTGTTTTAATTTCGTGTCCTTTTTGTGTTTTGATCTGTGTTTACTTAACAGCCACCTTGAAGCCAAAAAATCCATTGCATACAGCTACACCAAAAGCTTTAGTGCATTTGCTGCTAAACTGTCTAAGGATGAAGCCAAGAAGTTATCTGGCATGTTATCGTTATTCTCTATTTCCTTCATACTTTTTTTTAAGCATTATGTACTTACAGTCATTATTACCTTTGTTGTATATGTAGCCATGGATGAGGTACTTTCAGTTTTTCCAAATCAGTACTGTAAGCTACACACAACAAGATCATGGGACTTTATTGGGTTACCTTTGACTGCTAAGAGAAAACTGAAATCAGAGAGTGACACAATTGTGGCTCTTTTGGATACAGGTTCATCATACCTTTCTTCCAATTTTCATTTTTTGTAATTCCTTGTTTTTGATGTTAGATATTGTATAATGGCACTTCATTATTTAATTGCAAAATCCTGTGCCTTCATATTGATGAGGTAGGGATCACTCCTGAATTTCAAAGCTTCAAGGACGATGGACTTGGTCCTCCACCTGCTAAATGGAAAGGAACTTGCGATCACTATGCTAATTTTTCAGGCTGCAATAAGTAACATCCCTATCCTTGTGTATGTTGTGTCACTATGTTTTCAATCTGTGTACTATAACAAATTGGAAGTATCAATATAATTAATCATTTTAATCAAATCTCAATTGTAAGCAACTAAATTAATGTATTTCAAACTACTAAAATAAGTGGTTTATGAAATAATCAAACAATCACCATTAAAATTAATCATTTAATAATTGAATGAACTACCACTGTTCAGTGTTAACGATTTATATTAAATGTTGAAAATCTATTTGAAGTATGGTTCCATATACATAATTATGGTTAAAATCAAGATTGTATGCATACAATCTCTCATACCACTACTACTATTTTTAGTTTATGAAGGATGTCCTAAATTTAGTACTATTGATCAGCATGCTTTTAAATATAAACTTCACAAGTTTTAGTATGGCTATAGATAACTTTATGTACTCCTTGTTCTTTTTAACTATATATGGAAAACTTGAAGCAAGATCATAGGAGCCAAATACTTCAAGATTGATGGAAGGACTGATCCATCTGACATATTATCTCCAATAGATGTGGATGGCCATGTCACTCATACTGCATCAACAGCAATAGGAAAACATGTCCCAAATGCAAGTCTCTTTGGGTAGCTAAAGGGACTGCTCGTGGGGCAGTGCCATCAGTAAGGTTGGCAATTTACAAAGTTTGCTGGTCAAGCCATGGATGTTCGGACATGGATATACTTGCTGCATTTGAAGCTGCTATACATGATGGGGTTGATGTCATATCCATTTTTATAGGTGGAGGGAATGAAAATTATGTGGAGGACTCTATAGCAATTGGAGCTTTCCATGCCATGAGGAAAGGCATAATCACTGTGGCCTCAGCTGGAAATGATGGTCCCACTATGGCAACAGTCACAAATAATGCACCGTGGATTGTAACAGTAGCAGCTAGTGGCATTGATAGGGATTTCCAGAGCACTATAGAGTTGGGGAGTGGAAAAAATGTTTTTGTAAGTTTTATTCTCTTGGCAATCACATATTCTACATAACAAGTGTATTCACCATTAATCAATTTTAACCATACAAACTAGGTTTCATATACAACTATTATAATTAACTTAAAAGGAACATACGGGTAAATATTGTTATTGAAAATAACTATGTGAGTGTAAAACGAACTTTTCTATTATTGTTTCATGAGAAGATTCTGTAATACTGATAGAGTTGGTCTACATTGTCATAAGTTGCAAGCATGTTCAAGTTATTGGCACAATCTACACCAATGAAGTAATTGTTATTTATGTAATAGTCATTTTTATTTCAATTGCGAAGACTATTTCAATAACTTGTCTCATGCATGCAACTAGTGGAATTATATCCAAGACCAAAAATAGTGTAGTTTGGAGGGATATAGTGAATTTCAGTGACAACCAATCTAACATTAGTGGCTTGTTAAGAAGTACTGTGATGAATTTATCATATATGTACATCCAATTGAGAACGTTATGCAGGGGACAGGAGTAAGCACCTTCAATACAAAACAAAAACAGTACCCCCTTGTTGATGTTATCAATACAGCTCGAAACACTACAAGCAAGGAAGATGCTACGTAATTTTCTTTTTGTTTTTGATAACACATTGTTAAGTTTTCAACATTAACAAAGAACATTTTAATGCATTGACAGATTCTGTATAATGACCCAAAATGGTAAATCTTAATTAGAGATTTAATTTAAGGATTTAAAGGCCATAATTAGATTCACTGAGTGATTTCGAGTATTTTGACTGTAATCATGACTTGGTTATGAACAGTGCGTTATGTCGGAGAATTCGCAGTCTTGTGAATTAACCGGTAGAGCTTAAATAAGCAAAATAATTTTAGAGACATAATTTGACAATTCTGACTCCATATATGAGTTCAGAATGAAAAATTGTGTAGTCTGCCACTTTCCGTGAAAATCTCGTGAATAGTGTTTCTACCGGGAATTTTGTACTGCTGTTTAAGCAACCGGTAGAGTCCAGAAACAAATAATTAATGAAATAAGAATAAGAAAGTCCAATATATGCGAAACAAGTCAATATAGGCCCAAGAAAGTGATAAGTTAATAAGTGTTTTAAGTTTCAAAATAAATAAAGTACAGTTAGTGGTTCACAGTGCATTTCGTCAAAAACGGTGCAAAAACCATACTGTGAATTAAGAATATTGTTCCTTAGGAAATAAAAATTAATGTAAATGACCTTAGAAAAATAAAAATATATCCGTAGCTTTAAGTTAAGTTTCGGGTCAGTTTAAGTAAAATACGCGTTAAAGAAACAACCGGTAAAAAGGGGTCACTTATACAAATAGGTCCCTCCACTCAAAATTATACTATTCACAATTGTTCCATCTTCTTCTCTCTCTTCATGGCCGACCAGCAGCTCATGGGAAGGGGTTAGGGTTTGGTTTTGTTTTCTTTGATTTTCTCCTTCATTATTCAACCAAAATACAAAGTTTATAACATGAAATCGATTGGAAACTATCCAACAAATCCATTCCACTGATCAATTTGAGCTTTTGTTGAGAGTTTGGGTGAGTTCTTCTCTCCCCCAAATTCGTGCACTATTCATCAAGAGGGCAAAATGAAGTTTTTGATGTAGATCCTCTTGGTGTAGGTCTTCTAGGCTTTGGGTAGTTGATTTGAGGTAACAAACCTCTATTTCCATGATGTTGTTTTGATTATTTAAGTTATAAAATTGTGTGTATGCCTTGGGTGGGAAAGCATGATGTGTTAAAATATGTATTGATGAGGAATAGTTGATATTTTGATGTATGAAATGAAAAGAAGCTTTGTAAGTATGTAAAAAAAATCAGAGAAAAAAATCATGTCTTTCCTCTCTATGTTCGGCCTTTGATAGGGTTAATAGGATTTATTGTGCCAATTTAGTTGATGCTTTAAGAGGGGTTTTATGTGTCCAAGTAAGTAGAATTTGGATGAATTAGTAAGAATATTACATTGGAAAGAAAATCCTTGGAAACATACCTTGATGTTTCAGCCATGATGTGTTGTGAAGGACTTGGTGTCTAAACTCAAAATAGGAACCTAGTGGATGCATGCCTAGGTGTTTGCAAGTTGTAAGGAAGTAAAGAAAATGTATTGTAAAAAAGAAGGATCTTTGGAAATTCCCTTATAGGATTCGACCTATAGGGTATTTAGGGATATATTTGTACATTTTATTTTAAATAAAATGTATTGTACTTAATGGTATAAAGTGATGAGTTTTGAAGAACAATAACATGATTGATGTTGAAAATTCCTAAGGGAATGTTTGATTAAATTAAAGAACACCAACGGTTATAAAGTGGTCTAGACTTGTGTATTGGCATAACATTGGCAAAAATATTAAGAAAGGAAGATAAGTGATAAAATGTATGCCTTATGGAAAATCTAGGCATGATAACATTTTATTGATTTTGGATTTGTGGATTCTTGCTCTAGGTGTACCTAGGGACTAAAAAGGATCGGAATCTCTTGAAGACATATAAGTAACTTGTGCAACAAGTAAGCGTAGTGGTAAAGCTTCAAGAGGTAAGCTCTATGTTTAAGGAGTCTTTTCCTGCTTGAGTGCTCCACCATGGTTAGTGAACTATGGTTGGACTGTATGACTGTTATTTAGATGCTTTGTATAGATGCATTCATATAGAGTTATTTGATAACATGATATGTTTTGCTCTGATATGACTTCTGTAATATGATTTCTGTAACAATCTCTGGCCATTGATTGTATAGTACCCTGATGTCCGCTTTGGGGTTCTCCCTCGGGACTAATGGTGTACGCCTCTGATATGTCTGGTTCCGCTTTGGGGTCCTCCCTCGGGAACACGTGCGTTGATTTCCGCTTGGGGTCCTCCCTTGGGAATGACAGCGCACACCTCTGATATGATATGGATATATGCTCTGTTCTGTTATGATATCCATTATATGTTGTATTCGTATACTCTGTATCTGACTTTCATGCAGGAGTGAGCCAGGGGTATGGAAAATTCTATATAAACCTGGAGCTTATTGAGATTTGTAATCTCACCCGTCGTTGGGGACATATTTTCAAGTGCCCAGATTCTCGGTGAGTCCTCACTAGGCAGGGACGCGACACGTGGCTGAGGCAGTGGACATATTGGATTTTGAGTAGCTGTAGACTACTTTTATTTTGGAGTATAGTACGTTCATTTAGTATTTCCGAATTTTGTGGATCATGATGTTAGATCCTATATTTTGTATGTGGCTTGTATATGTTTTGTACATGTCTGTCAGTTTGATGCATGTACATTTGAGTATTCAGGAACATTATATGATGATGTAGTATTCAGATAGGTTTACGTTTTGATGGCATGTTGTTAGATATAGTGGCACGGAGCCATGTTATGCATGCGCCCATGTATGGGTATTTGATTATATTTGGATACCTAGTATTTCTGAATTGATATGTTGTATAAACTGTTTATCAGGAAAAGTTTCTGAGTGGGATTGGAAAATCCCCAGTTGTCCGATTTATAGAGGAAACTCTGCCCGATTTTCGTTTACGCCGAGTAAGAATTAAGTTAGAAAAAGAAAAAGTTAGCTCATATTTTTGTAAGTTAAGTCTTCTGCTGTTTCTGTTTATATCATGTGTATGTTAATTGAACCGGCTCGAGACGGGGATGTTACATTTATGGTATCAGAGCAGTTTCTCTAGGAGAGCCTGTGAAATATTGCATGAACTGTTCGGGTTGTTATATTCTTGAGTTTTTCTTGGAGTACTATGATATGCATGTCTGATCACCGGGTGTGAGCGTAGCTAACTCATTCCTTTGTGTGAAATATGCAAAATTATGGTTCGCCCAAGAAGGACTTCTGATCCTCCTATTGACCTGACAGATCCAATTTTAGCAGATTTGGCTAGACCCCGTGTTACTCAGCGGGGAAGTACTTCTCAGCCAGATCCAATGATAACGGCCTTAACTAAGATGCAACAAAATATGGCTGCAGCTAAGCAGCGAGAGCTGGAAGTGATATTGAAAGCAAATCAAGACCTGTTAGAGGCTAATAGGTTGGCCAATCAAGAAATGATGGCAGCAAGCAGACTGGCAAATATTGAAATGATGAGATTACTCTTGGTTGAGGTGAGGGCTGGTGGGCAAGATCCACAGCCACAGCCTGAGCCACAACCACAACAGCCTGTTCCTCCTCCTCATAATCCCATTATTGTGGAGGGTGAAGGAAATAATGAGTTGAATGAAGAATCTAGTCACAGGGGTGGTGTGGCACAGCCAGCCACTAATAGAGAGCAAAGAGAAAGAATGCTTAATGCCTTCCGAAAACATGCACCACCAAATTACAAAGGAGGCATTGATCCGATTGCCGCAATTCAGTGGTTAGAGGAGTTGGATCGCATTTTTACTGTCATGGAGTGTGATGATCAGCAGAGATTGTTGTATGCTTCTTATATGTTGCAGAATGATGCAGCCGATTAGTAGAGAAATACCCGTCAGCCCTTGGAATGTCAGGGTTATGCTATTACCTGGCCTTTGTTTGAAAGGCAATTCTTGCTGAAATATTTTCCGGCGAAGGCCCGGATAAGGAAGAAGGGTGAATTTGAAGAACTAAAGCAGGGCCAGATGTCTATTGATGAATATCTGAATAAGTTTAATAAACTGGCCAAATACTCTCATTTCCAGAGAGCTCCACCTACTGAGGATGATCTGGTGTTTAAATTTCATAGAGGACTACATGATAACATTTCTGAAAAACTTGCAGGACACACTTTTGATACTTTTGCTGCACTCGTTAAAAAGTGTAAAAACATTCAAGAGTACTATAGAAGGAAGCATAAGGACCAATCTGCTCCTAATTCTGGTCCTAAAAACACTTCTGGGAATTCTAAAGGAAAAGGGTTGCAGGTTAGACAGTCTGATGGTAAGTTCAAAAAGGCGGGAAATTCTAAGCCTGGAAATTTTAAATCTGCTCCTCAATGCTCTATATGTGGAAAAGCCCATTCTGGGGTTTGCAGGAGAGAACAAAGACTGTGTTATAAGTGTGGCCAACCTGGGCATTTTATTAGGGACTGTCCCTTTAATGGGGGACAGGTTTCTACTATTCAGGCTACTCCGGCTCCTATTGTGGTTGAGGAACCATCTCTACCTCTCCCATCTCCAGTTGCCCGAGTATATGCCGTGACTCAGCAAGAGGCTGAGAGGTCAGCTAGTTTGGTGCGAGGTATGATTTCTATTCGTGATGAAATGCTTAGTGTTTTGTTTGATTCTGGTGCCACACATTCTTTTATTGCTGATTATGTAGCCGAAGCATTTGGTATGCATGTGATAAAAATGAAAACTCCTATGCGCATTATTACGACTGTGGGAAGTGTTTTTAGTGAAGACTATGTTTGTGAAAATGTGAAATTCAAGTATGATGGCAGAGAATATTCTGCCGATTTTATTGTATTACATCTTGCCTCGGTGAATTTAATCTTGGGGATGGATTGGTTGTCTAAGTACTGTGTGAAGATTGACTGCTGCAGTAAAACCATTTATGTCTCGTCAAATGATGAAGAGGGGGAGTCTCCTTATTTGTCTGTTCTTCGGGTTGTAAAGGCCTTGAAGGAAGGAGATTTCGGGTTTGTTTTATTGGGAGGTCAGGTTGGCGTCAACAAGGAGCCAATTTCTGTTATTCCGATTGTCTCCGAGTTTGAGGATGTCTTTCCGGATGAAATTCCGCACTTTCCTCCAGGGAGGGAAATTGAATTTGCAATTGACTTGTTACCTGGCGTGGGGCCTGTCTCTCTTGCCCCATACCGGATGTCACCTCCAGAATTATCTGAATTGAAGAAGCAGATTGAAGACTTGTCCAATAAAATTTTTATCAGACCGAGTGTGTCTCCGTGGGGAGCACCGGTGATCTTTGTTAAGAAGAAGGATGAGTCTATGAGATTATGTATAGACTACCGGCAGTTGAATAACGTTACTGTTAAGAATAAGTATCCTTTGCCGCGTATAGATGATTTGTTGGATTAGTTGCGTGGTGCGACTGTATTTTCTAAGATTGATATCCGGTCCGGGTATCATCAGATCCGGGTAAAGCCGAATGACGTTCCGAAGACAGCTTTCAGGTCCCGATATGGGCACTATGAGTATCTGGTTATTCCATTTGGGCTTACAAATGCACCAGCCGTTTTCATGAGTTATATGAATCGGATCTTTAAAGCCTATCTGGATCAGTTTGTGGTTGTCTTTATTGATGACATACTGATATATTCAAAGAGTAAAGAAGAGCATTCTGAGCATCTAAAGGTTGTTTTGCAGATTCTGAGAGAGCATCAGTTGTATGCTAAACCGTCAAAGTGTGAATTCTGGCTTTCTGAGATACAATTTCTGGGCCATGTCATCTCATCTGAAGGAGTGGCAGTGGACCCGAGTAAGATTGAAGCAGTGCTAGAATGGGAACGTCCTAAAAATATTACAGAGATCAGGAGTTTTCTTGGTTTGGCTGGGTATTATAGGCGTTTTATTGAGGGATTCTCACGGATGGTACTACCTTTGACACGGTTAACCCGTAAAGGGAACCCATTTGTGTGGACCCAAGAATGTAAAGTGAGCTTTCAAGAGTTAAAAAGGAAGTTGACTACAGCTCCGGTATTGATATTGCTGGATCCTACCAGTAAATTTGTGGTGTATTGTGATGCTTCTAAGTCTGGGTTAGGCTGTGTTTTAATGCAGCTCCGTCAGGTGGTTGCTTATGCTTCTCGGCTGTTAAAACCGCATGAGGAGAACTATCTGACACACGATCTTGAGTTGGCAGCCGTAGTGTTCGCATTGAAAATCTGGCGACACTTTCTATACGGGGCCGATTTCATTGTCTACAGTGACCACAAAAGTTTGAAATATCTGTTTGATCAGAAAGAGCTGAATATGAGGCAACACCGATGGGTGGAATTACTGAAGGATTATGATTTTGAATTGCAATATCACCCCGGTAAGGCCAATGTAGTAGCAGGTGCTTTAAGAAGAAAGGCGCTTGGTATGACCAATTTGATGATTTCTGAGTATAATTTGATTGAGAAATTCAGGGATCTCCGCATTCCTGTGAATACAGAGGATAGCCCGCATTTATTGACTACTACGGTAGTCCTGAACTCATTAATTGAGCGGATTAAAGAAGCTCAATTGCTTGATGAAGAGATTCAGTCTATGAAAGAGCAGGACTTTGTGTCCACGGATAGGTTCGGTCTTAAGTTTTACAAAGATCGGATCATTGTTCCGAAGGGTCAAATGGTAGATGAAGTATTGGTTGAGGGCCATATGGGTAAGTACACTATCCATCCTGGTGCTACCAAGATGTACCAAGACTTGAAACGAAACTTCTGGTGGTCGGGAATGAAGAAAGATATTGCTCTGTTTGTGAGTAAGTGTTTGACATGTCAGAAAGTTAAGATTGAGCATCAGAGACCTTCTGGATTATTGCAGCCCTTGGATATTCCGGAATGGAAATGGGTCAGCATTTCTATAGATTTTGTGGTGGCATTACCGAGAACTCAGGCTGGTTTTGATTCTATCTGGGTAGTTGTTGACAGATTGACAAAGTCTGCACATTTCATACCAGTCAAAACGAGTTTCTCTACAAAGCAGCTGGCTTGGTTATATGTAAGGGAGATAGTGAAACTGCATGGTGTTCCTGAAAGTATCATTAGTGATCGGGACCCTAAATTTACTTCTCAACTTTGGGATGCAGTGCAACAGGCATTCGGTACGCAGCTGAGGCTGAGTATGGCTTATCATCCCCAGACTGATGGGCAGACTGAGAGGACTATTCAGACCCTGGAGGACATGTTGAGGGCTTGTGCCTTAGAGCAGGGAAATGCATGGGATAAGTATCTTCCTCTGGTGAAATTTTCCTATAATAATAGTTATCATGCCAGTTTGGGCATGGCTCCCTATGAAGCTTTGTATGGCCGTAGGTGCAGGGCGCCTACGTGTTGGTCAGAAATTAGTGAGAGGCAGTTATTTGGGCCCGATATGGTCCAAGAGACTACCGATCAAGTTATGATGATTAAGGATCGATTGAAGAAAGCACAGAGCCGCCAAAAGAGTTATTATGATGCAAAACACTAACCCCTTGAATTTTCTGAAGGGGATCATGTATTTATCTGTTTGTCTCCGACTACGGGTGTTGGGCGTGCTCTAGGAGTGAGGAAGTTGAGTCCTAGGTTCATTGGGCCTTACCAGATTATAAAGAGGGTCGGACCTGTGGCTTACCAATTTGCCTTACCTCCACATCTGTCAAATCTGCATAGTGTGTTTCACATCAGTCAACTTCAAAAATACGTGTCAGATGCATCCCACATTGTACAGCCGGACAATATCGAAGTACGAAAAGACTTGAAGTTTGTTGTAGGACCGTTGACGGTTCTAGCACGTGATGAAAAAGTGTTGAGAAACAGGACTATTCCCATGATCAAGGTACAATGGGAAGGATTGACTCCTGAGGACGCTACTTGGGAGCGGGAGAATGAAATTCTCCAGCGGTATCCTGAGTTTGACGTCAGGTATGTGTGATATTTCGTATTTGATTTTGTGGGCAAAATCCTTAAAATGTGGGGTGAATATAATGACCCTAAATGGTAAATCTTAATTAGAGATTTAATTTAAGGATTTAAATGCCATAATTAGATTCAGTGAGTGATTCCGAGTATTTTGACTGTAATCATGACTATGTTATGAACAGTGCGTTCTGCCGAAGAATTTACAGTTTTGTAAATTAATCGGTAGAGCTTAAAAGAGCAAAATAATTTTAGAGACATAATTTGATAATTATGACGACAAATATGAGTTCAGAACGAAAAATTGTATAGTATGGCACTTTCCGTGAAAGTCTCGTGAATAGTGTTTCTACCGGGTATTTTGTACTGCTGTTTAAGCAACCGGTAGAGTCCAGAAACAAATAATTTATGAAATAAGAATAAGAAAGTCCAATATATGCCAAGCAAGTCAAAATAGACCCAAGAATGATAAGTTTATAAGTTTTAAGTTTCGGATGCAAACAGTTCATAATTAATGAACCATAGTGCATTTCGTCAAAAACGGTGCAGAAACGTCATTGTAAATCATGAATATGATTCCTTAGGAAATAAAAATTTATGTAAATGAGTTCAGAAAAATAAAAATATGTTCGTAGCTATAAGTTAGTTCCGGGTCCGTTAAGTTAAAATACGCGATAGAAAAACATCCGACTAAAAAGCCACATGTGCTTAAAAGACCAAGTCACTCAAGTCTCACTATCCAAATCAGTTTCTCTCTCCTCTCATCCCTCACAAACCCGAGCTGCACCTTGGAAGAATGGGGTTAGGGAAACTGCATGGTGTTCGTGAAAGTATCATTAGTGATCGGGACCCTAAATTTACTTCTCGACTTTGGGATGCAGTGCAACAGGCATTCAGTACGCAGCTGAGGCTGAGTACGGCTTATCATCCCCAGACTGATGGGCAGACTGAGAGGACAATTCAGACTCTGGAGGACATGTTGAGGGCTTGTGCCTTAGAGCAGGGAAATGCATGGGATAAGTATCTTCCTCTGGTGGAATTTTCCTATAATAATAGTTATCATGCCAGTTTGGGCATGGCTCCCTATGAAGCTTTGTATGGCCGTAGGTGCAGGGTGCCTACGTGTTGGTCAGAAATTGGTGAGAGGCAGTTATTTGGGCTTGATATGGTCCAAGAGACTACCGATCAAATTATGGTGATTAAGGATCGATTGAAGAAAGCACAGAGCCGCCAAAAGAGTTATTATGATGCAAAACACCGACCTCTTGAATTTTCTGAAGGGGATCATGTATTTATCCGTTTGTCTCCGACTACGGGTGTTGGGCGTGCTCTAGGAGTGAGGAAGTTGAGTCTTAGGTTCATTGGGCCTTACCAGATTATAAAGAGGGTCAGACCTGTGGCTTACCAGCTTGCCTTACCTCCACATCTGTCAAATCTGCATAGTGTGTTTCACATCAGTCAACTTCAAAAATACGTGTCGGATGCATCCCACATTGTACAGCCGGACAATATCGAAGTAAGAAAAGACTTGAAGTTTGTTGTAGGACCGTTGAAGGTTCTAGCACGTGATGAAAAAGTGTTGAGAAACAGGACTATTCCCATGATCAAGGTACAATGGGAAGGATTGACTCCTAAGGACGCTACTTGGGAGCGGGAGAATGAAATTCTCCAGCGGTATCCTGAGTTTGACGTCAGGTATGTGTGATATTTCGTATTTGATTTTGTGGGCAAAATCCTTAAAAGGTGGGGTGAATATAATGACCCTAAATGGTAAATCTTAATTAGAGATTTTATTTAAGGATTTAAATGCCATAATTAGATTCAGTGAGTGATTCCGAGTATTTTGACTGTAATCATGACTATGTTATGAACAGTGCGTTCTGCCGGAGAATTTACAGTTTTGTGAATTAACCGGTAGAGCTTAAAAGAGCAAAATAATTTTAGAGACATAATTTGATAATTCTGACGTCAAATATGAGTTCAGAACGAAAAATTGTATAGTCTGGCACTTTCCGTGAAAATCTCGTGAATAGTGTTTCTACCGGGTATTTTGTACTGCTGTTTAAGCAACCGGTAGATTCCAGAAACAAATAATTTATGAAATAAGAATAAGAAAGTCCAATATATGCCAAGCAAGTCAAAATAGACCCAAGAATGATAAGTCTATAAGTTTTAAGTTTCGGATGCAAACAGTTCATAATTAATGAACCACAGTGCATTTTGTCAAAAACGGTACAGAAACGGTACTGTAAATCATGAATATGATTCCTTAGGAAATAAAAATATATGTAAATGAGTTCACAAAAATAAAAATATGTCCGTAGCTATAAGTTAGTTTCAGGTCCGTTAAGTTAAAATACGCAATAGAAAAACATCTGACTAAAAAGCCACTGTGCATAAAAGACCAAGTCACTCAAGTCTCACTATCCAAATCAATTTCTCTCTCCTCTCATCCCTCAGAAACCCGAGCTGCACCTTGGAAGAAGGGGGTTAGGGCTTTGATTTTTATTTCTTTGATTTCTCCCTAAATACTCATCCAAATCCTTTGATCCATACATGAAAATCATAGGAAAAAGTCTAATGAATCCATCCCACCTATCAATTTGAGCCATAGTTGAGTGTGTGAAGAGTTCTTCCTCCCTCCATTTTCGTGTCACTATTCATCAAGGAGGAGAAAGTGTATTTTAAGAGGAGTTTTGCTTGGAGATGGCTCCCTACACCTTGTACAAGCTATTAGAGGTAATAAAACTCTATTTCCATGGCATTATTTTGATATTGTGAGCCACAAAAATTGTAAGCATGTGTTGGGTGGGAAAGGAATGAGTTTAAAAGGTAATGTGATGATAGATTTTTGATGTTGGGTATTTAAGCTTGTGGAATAAGCATGTTTACATGTGTTAAATAAAAAAAAAAATCCCTTATGTTGTATCCCCTTGATGTTTCGGCCATGAGAGGGTGAGGAGGGGAGGATATGAAAAATTGTAATGCATGTATTTTGAAGTGTAGAGTGTAGTAATAAGTAGAAAAATGATGAATTAGTAAGGATCCTTAAAAGAGGAAAAATCATAAGAACCATACCTCTATGTTACGACCTTGTGGAGTTCGACCTATAGGGTGGCTTAGGAATATATTTTGTTACATTTTATTTTAATAAAATGTGTTGTAATGTATTGTATAAAATTGATGAGTTAAGAAGTGAAATGGCTTGAATAAGGGTTGAAAAATACTTTGAGTTCCTAAAGGTATGTTCACGGCCTTTTAGAGAAAATGGCATGAATTATGTTGAAAATTCTCAAGTGAACACTTGATTAAATTAAGGAAATCCTAACGAGTATAAGGTAGTCTAGACTTGTGTATTGGCATAGCATTGGCAAAAACATAAAGAAACGAAAAGAAGCGATAAAATGTATGCCTTATGTGAAAGGTAGGCATGATATGATATTTGATAACATGATATTTTTTGCTCTGATATGACTTCTGTAATATGATTTCCATAACAATCTCTGGCCATTGATTGTATAGTGCCCTGATGTCCGCTTTGGGGTCCTCCCTCGGGACTGATGGTGTACGCCTCTGATATGTCTGGTTCCGCTTTGGGGTCCTCCCTCGGGAACACGTGTGTTGATTTCCGCTTGGGGTCCTCCCTTGGGAATGACGACGCACATCTCTGATATGATATGATATATGCTCTGTTCTGTTATAATATCTGTTATATGTTGTATTTGTATACTCTGTATCTGACTTTCATGCAGGAGTGAGCCAGGGGTATGGAGAATTCTCTATAAACCTGGAGCTTATTGAGATTTGTAATCTCACCCCTCGTTGGGGCCATATTTTCAGGTGCCCAGATTCCCGGTGAGACTTCTCTAGTCAGGGACGCGACACGTGGCTAAGGATTTGGACGGATTGGATTTTGAGTAGCTATAGACTACTTTTATTTTGGAGTATAGTACCTTCATTTAGTATTTCCGTAATTTGTGGATCATGATGTTAGATCCTATATTTTGTATGTGGCATGTATATATCTTTTGTACATGTCTGTCAGTTTGATGCATGTACATTTGAGTATTCAGGCACGTTATATGATGATGTAGTATTCAGATAGGTTTACGTTTTGATGGCATGCTGTTAGATATAGTGGCACGAAGCCATGTTATGCATGCGCCCATGTATAGGTATTTGATTATATTTGAATATATGGTATTTCTGAATTGATATGTTGTATAAACTGTTTATCAAGAAATGCTTCTGAGTGGGATTGGAAATTCTCTAGTTGTCCGATTTATAGAGGAAACTCTGCCCGATTTTCGTTTACGCCGAGTAAGAATTAAGTTAGAAAAAGAAAAAGTTAGCTCATATTTTCGTAAATTAAATCTTCCGCTGTTTCTGTTTATATCATGTGTATGTTAATTTAACCGGCTCGAGACGCTAATGTTACACTTCCCATCTATAAACCCAACCTCACGTGTGTTTCCACACTCCCAGACTCTACCCAAAATCCAATAAAATCACCAAAACCCAAATCTTCATCTTTACCGCGCGCGCTCATATTAATCTAAAACCTCCAAAACCGGTTCAAAACCATATAACTCGTTCACCAAACCGAGGAACCGATTCGGTTCGCTACGTGTTTTGTTTGAAAATTGAAAGCATTTCGATTCGGTTCAGCCCTAGTTGATGGCGCATCTTAACCTCTTCTTTGCCCTTCTGGTTCAACAAGATTGGGTATGTCTTTGTCTTCGATTGCTTCAAACTTGACTCAATTTAATGTCAATGTGTGTATCGTTTTGACAACAATAAGAATTCCATTCCAAAGTTGTATTGTAATGTTGTTTATAATAAATTTGATTTCGTCTCATTTGTGGATATAAGCATGTTAGGCAGAATCATGTTGAATTTATGTTTAATGTGTTTATGTTGAAGTCAAATTGCACACACAGAAGGGGATGTGGAATTCCCGAACACTATGTTCATGAGTATTGGAAGTCAAATAATTCCAATTTGTGTTTCTTCTATCAGTAACTGATTTGTTGTATCTGAATCCGTGGCTTCTGTTTAGGTGTAAGCTGATAAGTTTTATGAAACTGGTGCATTAAACGTACCCTGATTGATTTTGAATATGGATCCAGAAGCTGCACGAACTGTACTAGAATCTCTAGAACTGGCATCCAATATATCAAATATACTTGACACGGGTTTGGACCGGCACACACTTTCTGTTCTCATTGCCCTTTGTGACCTTGGTGTCAATCCTGAGGCACTTGCTGTTGTTGTTAAGGAACTGAAAAGAGAGAAAATCTCATCATCATACTCACTGCCTGCAGCCCCATCCTCTTTGGCATGAATTGTTCTATCTATTCTGGCTCAAGATTCTGTATGTCATCCCTTTTTTCTGTTTATGCTTTGCTTGTTTGTTTGTATTGTTTTATATGATATCTAGTGACATTGCCTTAGCACAAAAATGATGTTTATTGGAACACTGATTAGGTATGCAGTTAGAAATATCCGCACATATTTAAGGTACCAATTCCCATGTGTATACGAATAGTAGTTAAAGAAAGATATATGGATGTTTCATGAAATCTTCTGCAATCTATAACCCTCCCCCCTCCCTCCCTCCCTCTTACCCTTTATGCCAAAAGAGAAAAAAAAATTCTCATGTGTTTGGACCTGAATATATCTATTACAGACTTGTAAATCTTAACAAAAGCTCGAAACCTCGGGCTGGAGTTTAGAATTTTGGGTCGAGGAGGATCTCGTGGGAGTTTGGTAGAGTTATCTTTGAAATTTTAACCAAGGTACATGAGTAGAGCCCTGTGCACAAATTAAATTCATCGATCTCTTAACAAACTCCATTTGGCACAAAGAAATTCACAGACATTTGCCTTGAGCTATGAGACAGAAAGATTGTAATTATTTGGGGCCATTCTCTTTCGTTAGAGGCAGAGAAGATTGTAGGTCCAACTTGAAGATCAAGCCGGGAACTTGTACTAGTGGAGGCGAATGCCTTGGTTATGATATTATCTTGATGAAATACTCTCCAGTCTCAATCTTGTAAACTGCAAAATTACCCTTTTAAACCAACCTTGGCCTAAGGGCCTAGACCCTTGCAACTTACAAGTACGTTTATGAACCCCCGATAAGTTTTTTTCTTTTTCTTTTTCCATGCAGTAATAACTATTTAAAGTGATTAATTGATTCAGTTTACAATTTAAGACCTGAAGAATGTTAATATATCATTATATATTTTTCTTCATGACAAATATTATTGATAAGAATTCATGTTTGTTGGGCCTTGTTTATTTTTTATTTATTGAAACTCCAGTGAAATTCACATTGAGTTGCAATGCCGTTGAAAATAAAAATAAAATGGAAAATGTCATGACCAACAGAAATAAGTGCCCAAATCCTGGGACACCTTTGCATATACTATGGGATAGTGAAAGGATTTTTTTTTCTCCTGTGAAGGATGGTGAAAGGCATTTAGTCCAATAAGAAGGTTACTTACTTGGTAGAAGCACAAACTAACTGCCATACCATCCTATAGAGTTTTTTTATCCAACCTGATCATAAGGCTACCATTTTATTTTCAACAACCAATCCTAAAAACCATCCAACTACCCTGCAGATCACAGAAAACTTGTCTAACTTGGTATACATAATCTTCGGGTGATGCTATAGAAATTTGAATAAGGATATATTGACAAAATTTAGCGAGATTTACAATGACATTAGGAGCTTTCTCAGAATTAGCTAGTTCAAAGTTGTCCAATTGACTAGTGTAATTATAGCATTAAATTGTTAGTGAGAAAGTTCATTGTTTACTTCACAGGGTTACCACTATTTGATGCATTTGGTCTCACTGATGTAGACTCATAAAATCAGTCAGACCGATGAAATTAAATGACTGATGTAATGTTCTTACTTCTGAAGAATGTGGAAATCTCTTGTGGAATGCTAGTGAGTTTCATAGTGAGAATATTTTGTTGTACTTGAGAAGTTACATTGTAAGGTCCCACTTCACAAGTTCATGATTGTGCAATACAAATTTTTATTGTTTGGGGGAAGGCTACATGCCAGTAATTGAGCAAATAGTTCACAAAATGTTCAAGTTGATCCATTGCTTCATGACTGGTGGATGAATATTTGTCTAAATCCAGTTGAATTAATTTGTCTTCTACAAACAAGTCAGAAGTGGATGAAGAATTGAAGAAATTCTGACATTTGCAATTGCATTTGGAAAGGGATTCAGAATTTTGACATACATATATATTCACAACAAAGATTTCCCATCTCCTAACTGATAGATGTCCCGAGTGTCTGAGCCAAAATAATTTAGAAGTGAATCATTTCAAGATTTTTTGGAGACATGAGCATGGAGCATAACAAGTAGCAGGATATTTGCATTAGAAGGTAGAATATATAACTTGGGGGGACGTATAAAGTTGTCTCATTTTAACCTATAAGGCAATTATTGTGTTCATAGAAGGGAGGAGGAGAGAGAGACTGAGAGACAGAGAGAGAGATGGAGAGTTGGGGGTGGGGAGCTTAAGCTTTTCTCCTCTGGTAACTTTAACAAGATCCGTAGGTAGCAATAATCCTTTAAAACAAATAAGAAAATCAGAATCCTAGAGAAAGGACACAATTATAATTAGTTGGTAATTGTAAAGAATCAATTCAATCTAAAAGTTTAAGCTGTTAAGTCTCTTTAATGATTTTATATATCTCTAACACGTCCTCTCGTACGAGAACTCATTGGGTTTGAAGAGTGGACAATGCACGGGTCCACCTATCTGTGTTAAGAAATTCCATAAGAGAAAGTGAGGAGCGGTGAAGATCGAACCCGTGACACCGAGGCTCTGATACCATGTAAAGAACAATTCAACCAAAAACTTAAGTTGTTAAGTGAAGGTCTTTTTAATGGTTTTATTTATCTCTAATAGTAATTTATATTGAAATCTACTCCTACATATGTTTAAAGGTTAGATTGCTCGGCAAGATGCTTCTGAGATATAGAAGTTGCTTTTAATTAAGAAAAATAGGGTATATATAGAGAACACCTAAAACTTCGTGTGATAACCTTGCCTGGCAAAACAATCATCTGACCCAGATTGCTAAGTTGGAAGGAAAAACATATCTATATTCTTTCGATAAAATTTGGTTATCATTCCAATTGCTGCTTCTTTAATACATAGGAGGAAGATTGCTTTTACTAGTTATACAGTTGCATTATTGCGTGCAAAACTTTCATGATTAGTGTAGTAGCTATGATCTCAACGTATGACTAACTAAAAATGTTTGTAACAATTGATTATGGAACAACCGGAAACATAATCCATATCCGATGATAAATGAAGCAGAGCAGTCATTTTGGAGAACACCACGCATTATGGGGAATCACCAAGGAGACAAGATACAAGTGTTTGCTTCAACTTTAGTAAGAACGATAAAAGTAAAAGCCTAAGAGCATCAAAACGGTCCAACTTGGAAAACCTGCCAGTATCCTGTGCTATAGAAAGAAACTAAGGTATTTCTGTCCATTGTCTTCGTTTTATCCCCATGAAATCTAACATGGACACCCTTAAAGTGAGTAAATTGCAATTCATGTTTATATATAAATTTGAAAAAGAAACCAAAGTGTCTAAAACTCAAAACTGTTTCTTACCGATCTTTTGTTACATGTAGAGTTCTGAAAATTTGCATGCCTTATATCCTATGAGTGCACTAACACATGCAAGTTGAATACAGCAATACTGGGAAGGCCATGTCATATTGCTTCCAACAATTTCATGATTTAATTATTAACTGAAAAGTTTAGTTAAAACACACAGCATGTTAGTTACAAGCAGCGTATTTTCTGCAGTTCCCTTACAAGGTTTGTTAAGCATAATAAAAAAAATAAAAAATAAAAAATAAAAAAACAGTGTACCACTTTAATTTCAGAACCTTTTGCATTGACCAAATATTTCATCTAATTAGACCTTTCTCTTTATGCTATTGCGGCAATTTTAGGACCAGACTATATGCTAGGCATTTTGCCTCCTCCCTTAAAGTTTCAAAATTCCTGGTTCCGTGTTCTGCAATAATGTCTAAAAGCCTAATCTTGATACAATACCGTTTTAGTACGCTTCTCTACTAATCATTCCTGGAAAATCAACCAACTATGCATGAGAATAATTAGTGTTGAACAAACATTAGTCCAACTTTTCAGCTGGTAATGAAGGACCACTGAGAAAGGAATCCTCCAGTAATGGTGGAAGAGTCCATATGTTTTTTCGTACTGGAGATAGAATGGGTGATAAGGATTCTATATTCATGATGAGGCAGATCTTCAACCATCTCTTTTTCTCAAAGATTCCATGAATGGAGTAATTTTAAACCAATGATCACTGCCAACCCCATTACCATACATTGTGGCTCGGATCCAGAGTGACCGTGATTGATGCAACTTGATAGCGAGACTAGATTCACTTAATAGAGTTTTTAACTTGCTAGAATTAGCCTATAATTATGATATATTACGATTCATAAATGGATTTTATTATCTATTTTGATCTTCTATAGAAATCCTGCACAGCAAGGATAAAGTTGATGTCGTAAAAATGTCTGAACAGTTACGACAAAGTACATTATTGAACATAAACCAAAGTTAAACAGGAAATGAGACTTGTCAATTACATTTAGTTGTATGAAGTATCAAAGAATTTCCAAATTTTTCATCTAAAAGACTTGGATGCAAGGCATAAATGTCTTATCCTTTTGGACGAGTAGCAATCATTATCATTACAGCATCTTAAAGATCTTCAAAGCAATAATATTGGAAAATAAGTACTCTCGTGTTAAAATTTCAATGATTTTATCATGTGAAATGTTAATATCTATCCCTTTTTTATAGATATTAAGCAGGTGAAGCCCTATTAAATTGTGAATATGTACACACAATTTTCTGTCACGTGAAATTTTAACTAGGAGAGTCCAAGTGGATCCGAGATATATAGAGAGTGTCTGGTAGGAGAATTATGGGTTTCCTAATTGAGTGTGTTTGGTAGGAGGTTTTAAAAAAATTGGTCATAATTCGGATTTGCATAGCAATCTCAGTTTGTGTGTAAAATTGAAAAAATTTGCCATTTCAGAATACTACTAATTATCTCATCAAACCAAAAAGTAGGAAAAAAATCAATGGACACCAATATCCCTTCTCAAAAAATGTGCCAAAAGAAAGCTGAAGAAAGAGTCTTCTTTGTATTTAGTCAAGGGTTAGTTTGGTAATTTCATACTATTTTTTCATCAATATTTTACTTTCAATCAAACATAGACTCATAAAATTTAACGCAATTTTTCCGGTAATATTTCAGCTTACCAAACAACTTTTTTTTTTTAACTTTCTTATCAAATTCATTTTTCGACCATATTCCTTGTAATTGTATTTTCTTGGTAAAAAAAACTTTCTGCTGTACCAAATACCTCCGTAAAGTCAAGTCCAAGTTTCTATATAACGTAGCAGGCATTTCCAAAATGTTGAGCATTTGTTTTGGCTACTTTTGAAGAATATACTACATCGAACCCTAGGGCTACTTGCTAGATATTCGGGGGGGAAATAATTCCATAGGGCGGGGGCAATCTAAACAAAGTTGATACCTGTAGCCATGGTATCACTACAACGACCTCTGAAATATGATGCTTTTTGAGCTTCAGCATTATTCCAAATTCCAAAAGCTAACCTTTCATTAGAACTTAGTCATTTTAATCGTTGATTGAGATCAACGTATTCTTATTGCTTATTTAAACAATATTAAGCCTAGAAGAAACATGTTACTAATCACACTCGTTACACGTATAACACTCAACAGCTTGTGGTGCAGAACGTTCATGTTTTCACAATAATTTTTGCATGTGTTCACCAAGTTTCTGAACTAGAAAAATTACAAACAAAGTAATGAGATTAAAATTTTTGCATGTCTGCACCAAGTTTCTGAACTAGAAAAATTACAAACGAAGTAATGAGATTAAAAAAAATTAAAAAAAAGAGGCCCAGGCACAAAATTAAAAACCAGCAATTACAACATGAACAAGTAATGGTATCTTATTACTGCTCTAAAGAAGCAGAGAAAAGATGTTGAGTATAGCCCATAAAGCTGGTAAAAGAAATTGCAAAATCTTGTTCTAGAAATAAATCAACTCAACAATTAATTTGTAAAATTCAACAGAGAGGGATTGGCTGCAATTAATTAAATGTAGCAGAATATAATGCTCTTACAAGATTTGGCTCAATCTAGTTTCCAGTAACTCCATCATCCTATAATTCTTTTCTGAATCTCTTATATCAAAAAGCTTCACTTTTGATGATCCCCCCCCCCCCCCCCCCCCCACACACACACACACACACTCTACACATTCAGCAAACCAACCATGTTAATAAGTGGCCAAAGAGCTTAAAAGTTTATCTTCCTGCATCATTTTATACAAATTAACCTTGATGACAAGGTTCTGGTTTAATCATTCTTACATTGCAAAGTTATAACCATTTTTAGAAATAAGGCTAATAATGGTTTCTGTCACCTTACTAAC
Organism: Gastrolobium bilobum; assembly: GCF_033153095.1. NCBI lineage: Eukaryota > Viridiplantae > Streptophyta > Magnoliopsida > Fabales > Fabaceae > Gastrolobium > Gastrolobium bilobum. The sequence continues at coordinate 26,744 of NW_026899796.1, read as the reverse complement.
TTTCTCTTGCTCATGACCAACCGTATATGAGTTAAAAAGATATGATTGTGGATGTTCCTTATTTACAGTATAAAGGCCAAACAAATGAAAGGGCTAGCTAGACTCACCCACGTGTTTACCCAGAAGCAGCAAAATTCCACAGATGTATCTTGTTTTCATGAGGCGTGACAAAACTTGGCAGTTAAAGATAATTATCCATATACTATAACCAGGTCTTAATGGCAAGTGGGCAATCCCTGAAAAGCCAATAGTTCTCCATGGCACTGGCCTGTGGTAACAGCAAAAGACAAAGCAACAGATCATATAGAGATGTTCTTTGTATATATATCAGTACTGCATTTGTTGGTATTTGATGTACAACCCGGAAACTGTTTTGATAAGAACAATAAAAGAATAATGAAGTATTAATACTTATCCCCTTATGAAATTGCTTCCTCTTTTTTTACCTCACATGCAAGTTCCTCTTAATGTTGTAATAATTTGAAATATTCGACCACTTGCACAAGTTCCTCTTTTTTCCTGTGTCTATCTCTCTCCTTTTCATATGGGAAAAGTGTTTGTCATTTTAAATGGCATAAGGTTATGTCATTTTAAGAGAGAGACAGACACATAAATATTTTTTTATTTAAATTTTAAATTAAAAAAAATCATTCACTTTCTCTCTCCCATGATTTCCGTTTTTCTGTGTCTATCTCTCTCCTAAAATGACATAACTTATGTCATTTAAAATGACAAACACCAAACCCCATTCAGATTACCTATAATGAATCATCTAGTTGTGAAAAACGTGATATGCCATTTGATTCCTACATGGTCATGCTCCAAGGTTATGGCTGTTATGAAATCAAAAGACAGTGCTTAAACTGCAGCTTATGTAGTTGTTCTAATTTTTTTGTACATGTAAGTATGTAACCAACATTTATATTTTGGCCATCTAAGTAAATTAAATCAATAAAAACATTATGAGAAACCAAGTGATCAGGGGAGGGGGAAGAGGCCCCAAAGAGTAGTCAGTAACTTTTTTTAACCTTTCCTCGGGGTAAAAAAAGACACCACAATAATTGTACGGGCACAACTGGCATGTAAGAGAGTATTGGAATGTTGTTCAGGACAAAGTACATTTACAAGATCACCAAGCAGTGATGAAAATACAAAGGAATTTCATATGCAATCGAACTCTTTTGAACAGGTTCTTAAGGTTGTATATTGCATACGTGGAGGTTTATGTACCGGGTAATGGTATTGGTAACACTCCGTCAAAAAATGTTTTCATATGTCAAAAAAACTTTTCTAATCTCAAAATAAATTAATCTAAATATACCCTTATTTTTTAGTCCAAAAATCTCTTTTTTAACAGCTTTTAAAACGATTGTTTTTCTAAAACCTGTTAACAAACTTGCATTAAATGGTGCAAATGATGCTCACATTGTTTTCCCTTATGTATCTGCTACGGGTTCAGTGGATTTGAGCTTGGGCCCACTGAAAACTCTGCAAGAAAGAGAATAAAATAAAGATAGGCATTAGCTGATCTAGCAGATAGGGAGTTAACTATTCGCAAATGATAGTAGCTCAGTTGGTGCATGGGAGTTGAGTAAAACAGGGGTGAGAGATGTGTTTGATCATCATCAGCACTATCTTTGAGAAGGGTTTAAAATCTTAATCATGGATCCACCACGAACAAGATTACCTCTCTTAAAGAATACATGTGGTTTATAAAAAAAAATATATATATATTCGTTCTTACTTCTTAATATCTGAACTGTTTAAAACAAATAGGTTTATTGTGTGCATTTGCTGAAGTACGTGCTATGATATCTGCTAACTAAACTAAATTTATTTTCAATCAACCAAAGTGGTTTTTACAGGTTTTACTTTGTTCAACAGTTTATCAACAAGTAATGAGCTTTCATTAGCTCTTAAATTCACAATTTAGAAGGCAAAGAAAGTAAAATTTCACTTTGATATGATATATATTGAGCAAAAGTAAGAGAAAGGGGAGGATGAAAACAAAAAAGAAAAAGTTTTAAAAAACTTATTGATGAGTCCTATCTATTTCATGCACTTGTTTTTACTGTACGAAGATATTGATTCTCCCATGTTGCAGCTACTCAACTTCTTGGTCCAGCTCATCTCTTGGTTCCTAAGGAGACAAATCATAAAAATTCTACTTCATTAACTGGAACCACCCCACCTCATACCTTCCACTTCTGCTTATAAAAGGAGCAGGCATTGCAACCTCTCTCAACATATCAGCTCTTCCTTGGGGTCTTCTTCTTTAGACTTTCCTCAACCTTCTTATTACCCTTTTGTTTATCCTTACTGCTACTAATTCAGTCAATTTACCCTTCCTTTTAAACCTTAAACCATTCTCTGTAGTGATCCTCAAACCACAACTTTATTGTTCCTGCCTCTAAGAAATGGCATCAAGCTCAATGTCAGCCTCTGGTTCATGGAGTGCTAAGGACAATAAAGCCTTTGAAAGGGCTCTAGCTGTTTATGACAAGGACACCCCAGACCGTTGGTACAATGTTGCAAATGCTGTTGGTGGGAAAACTCCAGATGAAGTGAAGAGGCACTATGAGCTCCTTGTTCAGGATGTTAAGCATATTGAGTCAGGACAAGTGCCATTCCCAAATTACAGGAAAAGTGGAGTGTCTGAGGAGGAGAAAAGGTATTATAATCTAATACCCTTATATATAACAGTAACTAGCTCTAAATTTCTAGGTTCACATTCTCACATGTTGCTTATTGAACAATGCTATCTTTGAGTCTCAATATCTGAAGTGCTTATACATGTATGCTATTCACATAAGCCTAATCTTTCAACAAGAAGAAAGCATACCTTGCTTTTGGAATAGTTAATTATACTTACTATCTCTATAATCAACTTTTAATTTGATCTTGCAGGCTGAGGAACCTGAAGCTCCAGTAACCCACAACTACCATGAACAACAACAAAGATTTTCTCATGTTCATCATCCAACAACTTTTCTTGTTTCTTGGTAGTAGTACGTGGTGTTATGTCATACACAGTGCTAGTGCAATATAGCATTAGACTATTAGTCATAAGAATCATATATCCCATGATTCCATCTTGTACTTTCTTGTCGTTGAAGCTGCCAACAAGAATCAACGACTGTTTCAGTTCCTAGTCCTAAATAAAGTTGTAATCTTTAATGTTAATTATCATTAAGGGATAGCAGTTACCTGATTCTTAAATAACACGAGCAATTTGTTCCCTAGAGGAATTTAATTGCAGACTCGAAGAAACAATTACTGCTGTGCTGCTAAAATAATTATCAAGAAAAAGAAAGACAAAAAACCCTTTATTAGCTGTGCATTTTTATGAATCACTGTCTGGTCTTGAATCTACCAAATAAAAAACATTGTAGAACTGGAATTGTGAAACCATTGCCATTAGAACCCGAAATGGAAGGTTGGAAGAATATAGAATGAGTAACTTGCATTGAAACTTTGCCACATATAAACAATGATTACTGTCGAAATTTTCAATGAATGTACATCAATGTGGCTCTTTATTTGCTTATTCTTCTTTTCTTTTCTTTTTCTTTCATTCTTTTTATGACAATGCTTTAATATTAAGTACTACAGAAAGTTTTTTTTCACCTTGTAGATGCAATTATTGCTCGAGTGAGCTTTCTATAACACTGGCCTCTTTCTCATCGAACATAACGATGGATATCATGTTGTCTTCTCCATCTTTTCAAAAGTAAAACACGTTTTTGCTTTGCTTTGCTTAAAAATTAATGAACTGTTAGTGAGGTGAGAGTCACGTATGTAACCCGTATATTATGTCATTGTGGGGTGTCCTTGACAGCAATGGTATAGACCAAGGCTATGCAAAGACTTCCCAGATGTTGTGTATAACATTGGTGAGGGTGTCTAAGGGCTATTATGGCTCTCGAAATGGGCAGAGTAACAGCTTATGCAAGTGTGCAAAAGTGTGGAAGAGTGACCATTTTGCCACACTTGGCAAAAAAAATTATCAGACTGTCACGCCACCAGTAAATTTTGCCAAAATGCCACGCTGCACCCTTAGCCGTCGTTGAAAAAGTCTGAAAATATAACTAATTCGCATTATCTTATCTTAACTCTTAATTATTTTCAGACTTCTTCAACGACGGCTAAGGGTGCAGCGTGGCATTTTGGCAAAATTTACTGTTGGCGTGGCAGTCTGGTAATTTTTTTTGCCAAGTGTGGCAAAATGGTCACTCTTCCCAAAAGTGTGTGTTTTGTGGAGAATAAGGTGTTATTTATAGTTAGGGTTAGGCTCCACCCATGTAGAAGAGTGGGCCAAGTCAACGATTATGAGGAGGAGTCATAATAGCCTAGCCTTGCAGGAGCAAAGCACTTTGCAGCCGCTGTTAGCATAGCAGCGATTGCTATGCAAGGGAAGGAAAAAAGAGAACATCCCAAGTGGGACATTTTGGTGTTATGAAGACAAATGAAATGGGTGGATATCCCGAGTAAGGCATTTTGATGTCTTATATTAGGATATTTAGTGCAAAGATGGCAATGTTGCCAAGACAGCTCTCATGTTGTGAGCTGAGGGTAATATGAGCCCTCTAATATTGAGCTAGCCAATTGAGCTGCCCAGAACAGAAATCATTTTGTCATCTCCATCTTTTTAAAAGTAAAAATGTTTTTGCTTTGCTTAAAAATTAATGACGATATGTTTAATCCAATAGTAATTTAAATAATGACAAAATATAATATTGTTTAGCTTTCGTCACGCCATAAGTAAACATGCCTCTCAAAATAAAAAATGAAAATTTAGGAAACAAGACCATGATACTATTTTCATATCTGTTTGTAATACATCTTGGTTTATTCAATGTAGAAGAATTCAGAGATTTTCATGTCTATTATGATAATTAAAAAATTATTCAAATCAAAATTTACGAAAACAACTAAAAATGTAGTTATGTCAGATCATGTTTAAATTTGATTGGAGCATCTAAACATAAACATGTATTTGTATGGCATCAAATGCAACTATAAAAAATGAAAATGACTTTTATTTTTCTTCCTTTTTTGGTTGAATAAAAGTTGAATGAGAGAAACGGTTGTCTTACTCCAAGGTTAGTGTATGATACAATTAATATGTTAATTTTGGAATTGTGTTATTTAAACAACGTTATACACATAAAACTTCGATCATACTAACTTTACATTTTTAATCAAATCTATATATTTTGGAATCTATACAATATCATATTATAAATTCTTTATATTTTAATATCTGTTTAACTCAAAGTGTTGTTCATAAAGCTATCACTTTCCCTGATCTCTATGTATAGTTGTACTTCAAGACCATGTACCCTCCATCTATTATGTATTTCATTGGCCATATATATATATATATATATATATATATTCTAAAAATCATTCACGTGAGTATACTGTTATGTTAATAAAACATTTCTCTTCGTAACAACAATTTTTGTTCCGTAGATTAAGGTTTACACATAAGTGGGGACAGAAATAGCCAATAGCTACGAAAGTTTGTAATGCTAATTATAAATTGGATGGTCCGGCCAGCTTAAAGGGAAGTAAGCAAATCATATTCTATTGAGATGCACGTAGGTCAGTTAGTTCAACAACCTATGTCTCGGTATTATTGATAATATTAATGATCCAACTAAATAAGGAACAACAATTATTATTCTTGATCAGCACCAGTTATATAATTGGCTGATCATGTGATTTTCTTCCACACAAATGGTCTAGAACCGTCTTGAGTCAAAGCAGCTTGCAGTTGGAGCAGTTTTAACTCAAGGGTCTTCAATGGAACAATATTATGGGGCGTATACCTGCAAGACACTCCAACACTAAGTCAGATTTAGTTCAAGCAGGTTTTTATTATGTCGAAAAAGATGTGTACATTGGGTTAACACATGTATATATAATGGAGTGATGACCAGCTCGGGAGATGCCTTTCTTCATGATAAAGGTAAAGATTTCTCCATATTGGTTCTTGTGGGTGGTTGAAGTTTCTTGGCGGTGAAGTATTTTTTGTGGTGAAATTTGTGGAAAAAGTAGCTTGTTGTCATATAGCCTTTAATATTGAGGAGCTTACTCGAATATCTCAACAATCTTCCCCTCAAGTGTGAAACCTAACATTGATATGCTCCCCCTCAATCGAGTACCTCAGGGCCCAAGTACTCAACCAGTCTCCTAGCCAAACACCTGGCTAGCTCGAGCACAACCCGATTCTAAACCAGTGTCTGTCAAGCGGGTCCAAAGGGAAGCCCGTGGCAGGAGGCCACCACCAATGGACTAAGGCTACCCCAACCGTAGCAAGTGGATCCGACACCAGAGATAAGCTTGGGAGATAAAGAAGTAGTAGCCTTTGTTGACTAAAGGCTTTCAAAATGAGCTTGTGTTATTATAATATAAATCCAGATCAATTTTTTTTAGTACATAGATCAATTCTTATTATTATCAAGATAGCTGTAAGGGTACGAGGAAAAAGATGCTTCTATCCCACAAAAAATTGAAAACTAAGCAATGCCGGCCATGTTTGAATATTGTTTTAAAAATAGCTTTTTGGTTTTCAAAATAAAAAATCTGTTTGATAAAAAAAATTAAAAATTGTAATTGGTTTTTTATTTTTAGAATCAAATTTAATTTATTATATTTTTTGACTTTAAACTTTCAAAAAAAAAAAACTGAAAACATTTATTTCTATAACTATTGTACAAAATAATTTTAGAAATAAAAAAATTAGAACGTAGTCAACATACATATACTTACTAAGGTCAAGCCTCGTAAACAACAGTTTTAATTTTATACGTTGCTCTTAGCATGCTTAGTAGTTATTTTATTTTTATTTTTTGTTGGGGTCAACCGCAGTTTTTCCTTTGAGCTTATAGGCCTATAATCCAAAATTTATAGGCCTTGAGGCCCAAATAAATCCCATTTGGAGCCCATACGTTTTTTCAGTTGAGCCTTGTTTGTTTCAAATGACTTCCGTACATGTAATAAAGACTATATAGTAAATACTTCTCATGCGAAGAAGGTCTTGCCTTAGTAATATACTGCTTTACCTCATAGTGAATGAGATACTAGTTTAACTTTTCATCTTTTCCCCATCCATCTCTTCTTTACCCAAAAAATAAAATAAAATAAAATAAAAAACCCTTATATACAAAATTAAAAATGGCTTATCTTCATCTAACCTTATATAATAATTTTGTCATTCTTTTTTTTTAGATCAGCTTAGTTTGTTATGCTACTTTTTTTCCATTTAAATGCTATATGTCCTTTTCTTTAAAACAAATCCCTCTCTTAAACATTAACATTATCATCCATCTTTTAGTTTTCTTAATCATATTTACATCTGATTAAAATACAATCCCATTCATAATAAATTATAATATGTAAAATTGGTAAAGAAAAAGATTAAATATATTTTCAAAAAATTATAAAATGTAATATAATTAGGATTTCTTTAAATATCCATGCTTTGTACGGGTAACTCACTAAATCACATATGAGCTTGGGCCTATCTCTTATGGACGTTCATTGATTCAATTTGATCCAGTGGACCCAAAATCTAATGCAAACCAATTAAATTTATTTGGTTTGGTTTCAATAGGTAAAATAGGGTTAAACTTGACAAAACTCATTGACTCGGGTTGCAACCCGACCACCAAATCCATTTGACCCGAATTATCTCAATTTATTTCTTCTTTCGTTTCTTTTTTCTTTTTTCTTTTTCTTTTTTGGGTACTTTGCAAGCTGTGTTATGTGTTTTGGGTAACCATTTCCATTTCAATCACAGCTCATTTCAAATTTCACAAACATCTTCTTTCCAAAAAGGAAAAAAAAAAACTAATTTTGGTAATAAAAAAATTACTAACAAATGATAGGAAACTGATCAGGTGAGGGTGAGAACAAGTATTCGATCTTTCTCATTACCGTCTTTGAAAACGATTTAAAGTCTTAATTTCAGGTACCAGTCCCGAATCGAACAAATCAAAAATTAATGAACCAATTGAAATATGTATTAATCAATATTATAATAGTCAAACTTGTAACCTTAATAGATGAGAAGTAGTTTCGAGTGAATAAAATTATGCATTACAAATAAAGTTACTGACATAAAACTCAATTTTCAATTAATTTAAGATTTTAGTATTTCTCCTGCCATATAAAAGAAGTGGTTTTGAGGTTTGTATTAAAAAAATAAATGATATTTTGGGAGAGTTCCTATTATAAAATAAAAAAAATATAAAATATTATGTATATTTTCTTAAATCCAAAATAATATTGTTTTAGAATTATTGAAAATAACTTTATCTATTATGATATAATATTTTTCCCTCAATTTAATATACTTAGTTTGTTAACTCTTAAAATATATTAAGTAGGACCTTGAAGTCATGAACACCACGTGCCTACCTATTTGTGGATCCTAGTTAATTTTTTTAACGTCAAGTTCATATTCTTTTTCTTTTTTTTTTAAGTACATACGTCAAGTTCATATTCTACTTATTAGTTATTTGAAAAAAATTGGCCATGGATTAGAGCCATTATAGGACTAGGTAATCTGAATGGGATAAAAAATGGGTCTAGAACTGTAATGCCGAAATAAAATTGAAATAAGCCTCTTAAACAATCCCTCGGTTAAAAAAATTGAGGTTAATCACGTGTAATCGTGTATTAATTGATAAGGAATTGTTTTAGCTTAATCAATTGTTTTAAGTTCGAGTTTATGAATTATGAGAATGCAGCTTCTCTTAATTTAAAATAACATAACTTTATGTCATTTAAAATGATAAATATTTTTCTCTTAATTTAAATGATAATCTTTTAAAAGGACAAATATTTTTTTATTTTATTTTTGGAATTATTGTTTGTCCTTTTAAAGAATATGAAGTTGTTTTATTTTAAGTGAGAAAATAAGATAAATAACAAAAATCATAGGGAGAGAGTGAAAAAAAAAGTTTAATATAAATTTTAAATAATATGACCTTCCTTTAATTTTTTACCTTTTTTAAATAAAGGATAAATATTTTCCTTTTACTTTTTACCTTTTTTAATAAAAGATAAATATTTTCCTCTTATTTTTTTATCTTTTTTAAATAAAGGATAAATATTTTTTCCTTATTTTTGACCTTTTTTAGATAAAGGATAAATATTTTTCCTTTATTTTTTTTGACCTTTTTTAAATAAAGGAAAAATTTTAAATAAATATTTTCCCCTTATTTATTTTTACCTTTTTAATAACAACGGTCATAAAGATAAGAATGCCACTAACCTTCGATAGCACGTTTCTGATTCAAATATAAACACACAGAACAGAACAGAACTGAACTGAACTAAAACCCTCCCCCATTCAAATTCCTCTTTACAGAGAAACCCAAACCGAAATCGACACCGAAACCCGAAACATAAACCCAGAAGAAGAAGCGATGCATTCTGAACAACAACAACAAGAAGAAGAAGAAGAGCAAGGTTCACCGTTGTCTCCATCGGACACATACCTGGTAGGCTTCATCAATGCCAGCATCGTGGGTATCAAGCACTACTCCGCCACCATCACCGGCCGCGAAATGGTGGGTCTTGTCCGCGAACCCTTCAACGACCACGACGAAAACGCCATCAAGGTCATCAACACCCGAACCGATCAGGTCGGTTACATTGACCGTTCCACCGCCGCCGTTTTGTCTCCCCTCATCGACACCAACCTCGTCATCGTCGAAGGCATCATCCCCAAATCGCGCTCCGCCGCCAACAAGTTCCGAATCCCTTGCCAAGTTCACGTCTTTGCTTATTCCCGCGACTTCCCAACCGTTAAATCCGCAATCTTGCGAGGTGGGTTGCACTTGATTACCGAATACGAAGCGTCGTTCACTCTCTCGGAGTCCGTGGCCGTTAAAGAAACCAGAGCCGGGAAAAGAATCAAGACCGAGGACGCGATTTTCAATCTTGTTGATGAGAATCTCGCTAGCAATAAGCGCGTTTTGCAAGCGCTGGAGCCTCCGAGGAGCGTGATTACCACGGAGCTTCTTGAACATCAGAAGGAAGGTCTTGGGTGGTTGGTTCACAGAGAGAATTCCGATGAGTTGCCACCGTTTTGGGAAGAGAGTGATGGTAAGTTCGTGAATGTGTTGACCAATTATCAAACCGATTCAAGGCCTGAGCCCCTGCGTGGTGGAATCTTTAATGATGCTATGGGTTTGGGAAAGACTTTAACTTTGCTTTCTTTGATTGCTTTTGATAAAAGAGATGAAATGGGGCATAAACAGCGTGAAGGGTTGTTGGTGATGTCTAAGAAGAAGAAAAGGGCAAATGAAATTGCCACTGGTTCACGAAAAAGAATGTTCTTTGGTGACAGTGAGACATCTTCTACTGACATGGGAAGAAAGACAACATTGGTCGTGTGCCCTCCTTCTGTAATGTCAACTTGGTCAACGCAAATATTGGAACACACTGAGAAACGGTCATTGAAGACATACATATATTATGGGGATAAAAGGACCAAGAGTCCTGAGGAGCTTTTGATGTATGATATTGTCTTGACCACATACCCTACTTTAGCTAGTGAAGAAAGAGAGTTAGAGACTGCGGTGAAGCAAGTAGATTGGTGGAGAATCATCTTGGATGAAGCACACACAATTAAGAACACCAATGCTGGACAAACTCGTGCAGTTATTGAACTCAATGCCAAGCGGAAGTGGGCTGTCACAGGGACACCGATTCAGAATGGTTCATATGATTTGTTTTCTCTTATGGGATTTTTACGCTTCCAACCCTTTTCAGATAGGGTCTATTGGCGAACCTTGGTGCAGCGTCCACTTAACACGGCCAAGAAGAGAGGGCTCACACGTTTGCAGGTATAATAATGTGTTAGTTCTCTTTGTTCATAGTATGATCAGTGGCTGCTGGCATATAGAATTGCATAAACTGTGGTGCTACATTATGCAGAAATACAATGAATGTACCCTTGCTTTCTTTTTTGTCAATTATTTTCTCTCTGTTCCCATAAATGTGATGAATGCCTCATTGAGCATATTGCTTGAGAGTCAGGACTCAAATTGTATTTCACCATGCTTGAGGAAGTATTTGCTCAATTTAATCCTTATTGTCCTTTTGCTTAGCCAACTGAATTTTGAGTTTTGGCGATTCATTTCCATGTTGCTTACTAATTGTTCGTATGTGTTTTCACGTCTTGTATTTTTTGCATAAGCTTTTTTATATGGTTTTCCTTACTTGTTTTGTAGGTTTTAATGGCAGCAATTTCATTACGAAGAACAAAAGAGAAGGGATTGGTAGGGCTGCCACCGAAAGCCATAGAGACTTGTTATGTTGAACTTTCTCGGGAAGAACGTGAAATGTATGATGAGGTGAAAGAGGAATCAAAGTTAAGAATGATCGATTATTGCCATAATGATTGTCTAGTGAACCATTATTCCACTGTACTGAGTATGATCCTACGACTTCGCCAAATATGTACTCATTTGGCATTGTGCCCTTCAGATCTCAAATCAGTATTCTCTTCATATCGTACAGAAGGTATATTTTCGCCTTTCCTGTCAGGATCGTGTAGATATTTACTTGCTAGCTTCTTCGACTGGGTACAGTGTTATTTTTATAACAGTTTTTTATCATACAACGAAAATTTACTAGCAAGAGCAATTTGGTCAAGTAAATTCCTGTAGAAGTACTTTTATAGATGTAGCTGTTGAATTGAATCCTTTGAATGAATGGAGGTGCAAGTACTTGGGTAGGGGAGAAGGATAGGTGGTCTGGTGGAGGATCAGATATGCAAGTCATAAAGATTTGTTCCAGTGCCAACTGTGCTACAAGCATGTTGGCAGAATATTTTATTTTAAGCAGTTAGGCTAACGTTAACATGTACTGGGAAAATGGAAGATTTTATTCATCTTCGCATTTAGATTTTCACAGATAGTATGTGATAAGATGTCCAACAGTATCTATAAAATGTTGGGACTTTAATATTGTGCACTGAAGCTCAAGATGGTGAATGACTTTCTTAGTAGCTTAAATTAAATAGGAAGGACTTTTCTTATGCGTTGAATAATTAGAGATGTGTATTTGTATTCATTGCATTTGATTTTGATTTTCCGTATCATTTATAATTGATGTATTGTTTTGTAATATTTAATGTTACAAATTTATTATGTTCAATCAAATCTGCTTTGACCAATGGCAAAAAGATCCCTACCAGTAAGCATGTATGTAGCAAACTGATATTTAATCATGCATGTCACTAAAATACTATGGTTTTGTATGTTCTACTACTCAGTGGAACTTACATTTTCATTAGTATTGAGGATAGTTATGAATCATGTATAGCATAAAGTATATCTTACTAACCATACATAGTTTCGTTTGTAAGCAGATGTTACGAATAACCCTGAGTTGCTGAAGAAGTTAGTTGGGGTGCTGCAAGATGGTGATTTTGACTGTCCAATTTGTATGTCTCCTCCATCGGATATAGTAATAACATGCTGTGCTCACATTTTCTGCCGAGACTGTATTCTGAGAACTCTAAAGACAAGTGATTCTTGTCCTCTTTGTCGGCGCACACTCTCGGAACCTGACTTGTTCTCTGCCCCTTCTGAATCTTCTGAGGTTGATAATAGTAGTGAATCATGCTCATCACAGAAAAGGTTATCTTCCAAAGCCTCTGCTCTAATAAAACTTCTGACAGAAACGAGGGATCAACATCCAGCTGCAAAATCAGTTGTATTTTCGCAATTTCGCAAGATGCTATTGTTCCTAGAAGTGCCTCTGAAAGCAGCTGGTTTCAAAATTCTGCGTCTTGATGGGACAATGAATGCTACACATAGGGCTAGTGTTATTGAGAAATTTCAAGCCTCTGGAAGGGATGAGCCAATGGTTCTGCTTGCAAGCCTTAGGGCCTCATCTACAGGTATAAATCTTACAGCTGCCTCTAGAGTGTACTTTATGGAGCCATGGTGGAACGCTGCAGTTGAGGAACAAGCGACGGATCGTGTCCACCGCATTGGACAGAAAGAGCCTGTGAAGATTGTTAGGTTGATTGCTCAAAACAGCATTGAAGAGAAAATATTAATGTTGCAGGAGAAGAAGAAAGACCTAGAAAGGGAAACATCTAGGAGGGGATCAAAGGATGATGGCATGGGCATGGGCATGGGCATAGGCATGGATGATCTACGTTTCCTTTTGGAGGATTAGAGATGGTTACATACAGTATGGGTTAGTGGGTTCATAGTGAATGTAAATTTTGTGTAACAATGCTTAATCTCCTCAAAATTTTGCTTTGGCCCTATACTTTTGATATAAAAAAACAAAGGTATTAGGTTACCTGATTTTTGATATATTGGATTACTGGATATATAAATACAAATCCTTATTCCATGCTAAAATTTCCAAAAAATCATAACACAATTTAATACTTGTGCTGCAGATATTTTGTTCCATCTTCCATGTAAGGTAATGAAATCTTCACAAACTAGTATTTTTAACTTAAGGATGAGTGACAAATGTTGAAAAGTCACATGAAGGCAATCTAAACTAAACTGAGTATTTTCTTGATATGTCAAACTTTTTAAACTGAAGTATCTGAGTTATGTGTAATTTTAAGGTCTTATTAATAGACGTCTCTTGATGGAAGATATAAGCAACTGATGAATCCAAAATCAGAAGAGGAAAAAGGGTTGGCGATGGAGGTTTGTACCTTGAGATTGAGAATTGCAATGAGAATTGAAATGTGGTAAGAGGGGTTAACTCGTATATTTAGTTCGTTGTTGACTCTTAAAATGTGATAATTTGGACCTAGAAGTCATGAACACCGCTATCTGCCTAAGCATTTGTGTAGCATAGTAAACTTGGTTATGTCAAGTTCATATTTTCGTTATCATTTATTATTATTTTCCCATTCTCTCATAATTTTCAAAAATTTAGACTAAAACCTTATTTCTTTATACCAATCAATTTAATTCATTTATTTACAGAATGAATACCAGACAAATCAACTTGTACCATGGAAAGATGCGAACTTCAAACTCAAGTTTAGTACAGATAGTATAGATTAAGGGTTGAAATTTAACATTACCTCGTTTACGTGTAATCATAGAGGTGACTTTCTTTGTTTGTTTGTTTGTTTGTTTGTTTTGAGGTGACTTTGAATGTGTATGTACTTGTATTTTCTTCTTGGGATTACATATAAATAAGTAAATTAATTGATGAAGGGTTGAATTTGAACATTACTTCGTTCACATGGGTATTTACAGAGACGTCTTCAAATACGTACACCCTTTTTTTATAATGAGAATGATTTCAATGGAAGAGTCATTGAATAAAAATGCATTCAAAATATGCATACGACCATTTTAAACTTTAAAAACAACTCCACACGTTCTCCTTACCATTGTTACCAAGACCACTCTCTAGTATGTTTCCATAAACACACAGGGGTATCTAGGAAATGATCAATTTTGGAGGCATTAATAGCACCATTGAACTCCAAAAAATACCAAATCAGGATTTGGAGGTGAAATCACCCAAATGCTAATCCTAAACAGGGCATTTTGCTTATTGTGTTGGTCATTTTTGTTCTCATATATCATTTCTGTGCACTTGTACTTATCACTCTCCTAATTGTTACAGCCTCCCTCTATAAACCAACATGAGAAGCTTTTTGTGTCATTTGCGGATGCTCTTTTCCTATTACATCTCTTGAGGCAACTCCTTTTTCTCAGTTGCCAGCTTGATTTGTGGTATATAGTCTCCAAGCTCATGCCTTGGCTGTGTGCAATTTTATTTTTAAAAATTATGAATTATGTATCTCAATACATAAGTAATGAAATCAAAGTCGAAAGTCCTCCTTATTTTGAAATTAAAATATATATGCAGTACAAAAGTTTATGTAATTAGTTAGTGTGAATTGCATACAACTTGTTGGGCAAAGTATACAGTAAAGTTACATATAATGTTGAACCCCAAAAGAAAATAAAAAGGTATAGACATAAGAGAAATCAACTTGTCATGTTGTGTAGGAAAATTACTGTTCATACATGCAGAGGCATTCAAAATGGGGAATTGTGTTTATTTATTTATTTGATTTAATGTTTTAGTGAGTCCCACCATGGTTTTCTATCTGCATGTATGAACAATAATTTTCTCCAACATGACAAGTTGATTTCCCTAGATATAATCATTACACATTTGTGGTGGTTATTAATAAGCTTGTATATTTCAATCATCAAATGAACTTCAATGTCACATAGAGTCATGTTGTATTAATTTGAAAAAATGATATCAATAGTGCTGGTGGTATATGATAATGCCTTCATTTATATGTCACTCATTCATTTATGTTGAATCTCCAATCCCTTCTTCTCCATGGACATTAAGTAGAACTTTTGTGTTTCCCATATTTTATCTCCTTCTGGTTACAAATATAGGAACGACAGTAAGTGATCTTCAACATCACTGGTCGAGGAAGGTTGTTCAAGCAACGATAGATACCATTTATGAATCATGTGCCCTTACTAGTAAATGCTGATCATTTCATTTTAGATAGTTTGAACGACTTAATGTCTTGTACATTATTCATAGCAATATGGGTACCCTGCCCATTATTAATGACCAGAATGTTTAGCATATATATCAATTTAATGGATGACTACACATATCACTTGTGTTTATTTGGAAAAACCAATAATATATGTGTTCGTCAATCATAGATATAACCTAAGAATCAAATGATCTCACATTTGACAGCATGAAACAATACATTACCCAAAAAAAAAAAGCCCAATTTCCCCACTTTTTACTTGGTATTAAATACATCTTAAGTTACTTTCCCAATTGAGTTATAATATCTATGATACATAGCTATAAAATTGAAAAGTTCCACGAAAGCCTAGTAAATCATCCAACGGAAAACAATACAGAAATGACATACAAAAGAAAAAACAAGAACTCACTGATAAATTGATTGATCAAAAATATTATAGACCTTCATACAAGAGGTATGAATACCAGAGAAGATACTTCAAATTAACATTCCGTGTGCATCACTCCAAATATAGTTCTGCGCCATATGAGATCAAGCCTTCTGCGATATGCTGTTTACCTTTCCAATCAATTAAGAATATTTTTCGGCTTTTAACGAGTTTCTTATCCCAATCAAGACATAAGATCATGCATGGTTTCTTATTTGTTTTAAAGTATTCGGAATCTGAAAATTTAACTATTGATGTCGTATAGGGTGATTGATTCTTTTTCACCAAATTAAACTAAATAAAAAACATAATCTCATTTTACTGAGATTTTAATTGGGTAATCATTAATTAAAGAATAGGGATATCAAGTAGTTTACAAAACAATTTATTTTTAGACTTCTGTACAATGATTATCCAAAAAAATAAATGTCTTATTAAGAGAACTCGGTTGGTAAAGTAGTATCAAATGGTAATAGTTCAATTGATATATGGGAGCTGAACAAGTGTAGGTGAAAATATATACTTGATCTTTCTTAGTATCATCTCTGAGAGGAGTTTAAAACCTTAATACAGGATCTGACCTGAATTGAATTAGTGATAAAGCGATGAATCTATTGAAATATATACAAAAAGTTGTGGAATATGCAACAACAGTGTACGGATTCAAACCTAGGAATACACTCTGTCCGACTGTCTCTTTCTTCCTTCCCTTACCGTGAGACTCCCTCCGATCGAGAATCCTTTCTTAAATCTCAAAATAATAATAATAATGAAAAAATATATGTAATTAATTTATGTCGTCAATGTATCTTCTCCTAAACTTTTAATCACAAAAACTAAACCCTACATACCAAAATAAAAATCAAGCAAACCTCATAAATAGAAGTTAGGTGTTCATTAATTATTAATATTCTCTTAAATAATAGCATATTATTTAAGAATGAGATAAATATAAAGAGATATACCTTTATTTTTTTATTTATATTTTTTTCAGTGGGACTCACATCTCTTTATGTCTATCTCTCTTAAAAGGATTTAAGTTTGTGTCTTTTGAAAGGGCATACACATTTACCATTATATAAATATAATAAATCCTAAAATCTTCTTAAAATCCAGTGGTGAAAATTTTCATTCTCTTTTTTATGATACATAAAATTTCTTTCTCTTGAATTTCAGGTCTCAACTCAAAATAATATATTCCTTAACTCATATTGAACTATTTTTCTGACCTCACTTAAATTAGATACATGTTATGATCAGCAGCAAACAGTTTTCATATATGTCAAATTAATAAAGAGTACTTTGACATCTTGACAGCAGGAGGAATACGCGGAATCAAGGACTCGGTTCTGCCGTCCTAATTTGCTTTGAGGATACTAAGTCTTAAGCTACCTGCTACTCATCCATGTGCAAATAGCCATTTGACTCTCACGAAATTATATAAAGAATCAGTTTTTCATGTGATTCATCAATGCAAATTTTTGTTACTCCCTTTTTCAACCACACCACATTCTAAATTTATACTTACGCTCAGATATATAAACTTTTCTAGGTAATATAAATATATACTGTTATTGTTATTGTTATTATTATTATTATTATTATTATTATTATAAGGTATCATTTTGATCTTTGCATGAAAAAATTGTCACAACTTTTGTACAATGTAAATCTCCACATGAACTAACGTTAATTATAATATAATCTGCTTATGACAATGACAGTATATGTGTGCTGGTTGTATCAAATGGAATGGGAAGGTAGTACCAAACAATCATAATACTTAAACAATTGCTTAAACAATAATCAAAACCTTTTTCTTATTAAATGAGATTGGCTTAGATGAATTAAATGATATTATTATGATTTGAAATTAACTAAATCTTTAAAAAATTGATTTAGATCTAAGTATTTTTTAGTGGCCTTCTTTTTCCTTTTTCTTTTTTTCCTCTCTTTATCTCTCTGTCTAATGAACTATTGATCATCCTTCTTTGCGTAGACTTCTTTTTGGTTTTTTCTCATATCACCAAATTACGTTAATGGGGATTTTATTATCCCTTTCTCAGTAAGTGCTAACCTTTTTTTATTTTTATAACAGTCATTCTTGTTATTATCTTGTTCTGTATGTCTATTTATATACAACATCTAGAGGAGACGCACACGTAAGGGGGAAAGTGCCCAACTTTAAAATCTGAGGCGAAAATATGAAAATGCTCTTCTTTTAGAATTCAAGTTTCTCCCATTTAATTTCCCTCCTTCTATTTTATTTTTTTATGAGATTTTTTTCTCCTCCACCTCCATTATCCAAACCTAACAGCAGAGAACTTTATTCCAGAACCATCGTTTACATCTGCATATTGTTTCATCTCCTCTCAAACCTCAATCTCCGTTATTGAAAGTTGAAACATTTGCTTCTTCCTCCATCGTCGATCCAGTTGAGTCGCAATCTGTCCAGATCTAGATCTAGACCTAGAAGAGAGGCCATGCACTAATACCACTTGTAACGTCTGGCAACTTGCAAGGACCAATGACTGCCCCCACAAACTAACACGAGACTTTTCAGTGTGCTTTGTCCTCACTCGCACACTTCTTGGAAAAACTTCCCAGAAAGTCATCCATCCCAGAATTGCTCCAAGTCAAGCACGCTTAACAATGGAATTCTTCCGTTCCATGCTACCGAAAAGTAGATGCATCTTGTTAGTATACGTAATACCAATTAATTCTTATAAGCTATCCCCAACTGTACCATCCCACAATCCCATACCAGCACCATCCCATACCAACATATTTCAAGAAATAATTCAGCTAAGTATATGAATAACCAAGTCAAAAACACAAGCAAATTCCTCGTATTACAAAAAAAAAGGCGCGAATTAGAAACAGAAATAAAGAGAAAGGAATCCTACATATAGATTGCAACAAATATTTTTGGCACTATGCTCCACAATTGTTGCTACAACACAATAGTTGTATATTATGTAAAGGAATGAAGAAATCCTAATTAAGGCAATTGCGCAAAACTGACGAAACCAGTTTCCTACCTAACAAGTCTTATAATAGAAGCTTTCTTTGGATACTTCTCTAATCACCCCTGATCAATTTAATTCCAGAAGACAAGACTAGACTTCCTATTAGTTACTTCTTTTTTGTATCCCAATTGCTTGAAAAAGAAGGGTTATATAATAGCATGATTGATATACAAATTGATAAGTAGTAGTGAGTGTGTGGTTGATATTCACAATATAAATTTTCATTATTGGGCAAATGCATTATTAGACCTATGTGATTAAGTGATGGATGAATGTCTGGTGCAAATAAAGCCACTAAAACATATGTTGAACTTTAGAACTACGATTCTGGTTATGCAAAGACATTTATTATGTATTACAACTTTATTGAATTGAGCTACAACTTTTTTGATCTACCATGATTCCATTGAACTCTGTGGAAGGTGACCCAATGCTTATGGTCTGGTAGGTACTGCCTCATCAAAAATCAATTGATAGATTGGAGTAGTTCAATCTGGTTTATTCCCTCCATTATTAATCATAATTGCTTCTATAAAAAAAAGTTGGTGTATTTGGTTTTGATGTGGATGCGTCCATGCAAATTTTAACTAGAATAAAATTTTCCCTAATATAATAACAAACTTGCCAAGAAAAGGGCAACAGGTATTCAAGCCTTTTCTATACCTCCAGTAGAATAACATCTAAATATTTATTATTGATGTCAAGATTCAAAATCTATTATTTATCTATAGGTGCTATACAAAATAATGTTTCTTTTAAGGCATTTACAAGTGTATTTTAGTATTTGCAGATAGTATACTATTATTACTGCCAAACCCACAAAATATATTTATTCATTCTCTAAGCATTCAATACATTGTTCCTAATATTTATTTCATATAATAATCAAGATCAAAGTCATTATCATTGTCGAAGAGATCACCACGAATAGCTTGTACATCCTCAATTTTCTCTTTAGACCTTCAACTACTTTATGTTACCTATGAAGAACTTCCCTTGCATCCATAAGCATATGGCTAATCAAGATATTGAAAGAAATCACTAGACCAAACCTAAAAAAACTATTAATTTGTTGAAAATCGACAATCACAAAAAATCAACAAAATTAAGAGAGATTGACATGGTAATTCATCCTGGTTTATCCAATATAGGCTACACCCAGCTTGTCTGTACTATATTCACCTCACCGTCACTCGTTACAAGTCACTCTGTTTACAAGAAGAATATATTATAACCAATTCACCCATAGCTTAAGATTGTAAGTGAAGGTCCAATCATGTATTGGTTATTATTGGTTATTAAGATTATGTATTGGTTATTAATAAACAATCATCTCATCCAACAACTTAAGCTGGTAAGTGAAGGATCATCAATGATTACATTTCTCAAAATCATCTCCTCACCCAAAACTCATTTTCGCTTGAAGCATGAATATTATAACCAATTCACCCATAGCTTAAGATTGTAAGTGAAGGTCCTTTAATAATTTTTATATTTCTAACCATTATTGGTAATATTCTACATATATTAACCAATAAATATACATTGTTAGTTGGTATAAAAATTGTATAAACATTTTGGCGTGTGCAAGAATAATTTTTCATGCATGTTCTTGAACAACAACTAATAATGTGGTTATAGGATTTGCCGCCTTGTTCACATCAATTCATAGGTGGTAGTCAATTGAGTGCAGCAATCACAGCCCGAGCTCCTTACCCTCCTTGAAGATATTGCTTTAATTATAGGTTAGAGCAATTGAAGTCAACTTTGGTCCGAAGATTCCAATTTTGTCATTAATCATCTTAGAAGATAGTAGTTGAGAGTTGAGACCCAGCAATCACTTTTGTTTTTTCACAGTAACTATTTTTTTAAAGGAAAATACTACTCTCATTTTACCTGTTATAGTTATCTTATTTTGTCTCACTTCGAAAATCGCACATTTTTTTCCCCCTTTTTAACGGTGAGCCTCACTTCGATTCTCTCTATAGCATGAGAGAATTATTCTCATGTAACATGAGAGTAATATTCCTCTTTTTTAAATGCAATGTATTTAACTAGAATTTTTTACTGGAGGAGCCATGGATATTCCTTCCATTGTAATATTATATATTTCTTGGGTTGTACAGTTGCACTTGCCGCATTTTCTGCTATGTGATTTTGTACCTGGCTCTATATTAATATTGTTCATCATGCATGATCCATCATATGGGCGAAGAATAAACATTCACAGATTTCTATATATGTTATTATATTTTCTTTAGATTATCAGAAAAACATGTCAACACTTTTATTGCTTATATAATAATATCCAAATACAGTCAAACCCTAAAATAACGTTAAACAAGACATTTATATTTTCTATATATGTAATTTTTTAAGCTTTTCAAAATAAATTTAATTTTGCAAAGAGTAAATGAGAATTTTTTATTTTTTATTTAATTTATAGTATAGTATTTTTTTGAAAAAAAAAATCATCACTTTACCTAAACTATAAATATTCTTTTGAGTCATGTAGATTAATAATGACTCTAGTAATAAATAAACTTAAATGCATCATTTTAAAGGGTTATAACAGTATCGAATATTGAGTCAACATAAAATTATTTAAGGGTGACGGAGACTTTATTTCAAGCAATAAAACTCTCTTAGAGAAAGAAACAAATTATAAATCAACACACTTTTACACTTAAATTTAAACTAATCGTGCCGTATGTACTCAGAAAAAGGAACAAAATAAAAAGGAGTATTCATTTGGAGGTACAGGACCTGATAGCTATATAAGTGGTTAACAAAGGATTGAATTTCGAACATTTTAAAGTATAAACAAATCACCCTTAACCTAAAGTTAAAAGAGCAGATAAAAAAATAATAATAAAAATAAATAAATAAATAAAAGAGAGAGCAGATAAAAACATTTTAAAGTCAACTTATATTTAAAGTGAATGAATAAGAGTATATTTTTTATTTAATTTAAAAGAATTTATGCCCTGATTCAAACTCAAAAAAGTCTTATCAACATGGAGTGGGATAGGGTTAAGTCTAGCCGGGAACTCCTTTAGTCCAAATGAAGAAAAGAAAAGAAAAAATCAAGCAACGAACTTAACTAAAAAATTTAAAAGAAACATTGTACGGTAAATAATTAAGAATAAGAGGTAGGATATTCTTACTACTAAATATTCCTACTATTAATTTATTATTAATATAATATAACTATATATTACCAGTAGTATATCAAAAGTTATTTTTTTCTCTTCATACATTTTTCATTCTATTGAAAAATGTGATTCAGTAGTTAAAAAGTAGGGTTTGGTATTTGTCATTTTAAATGATATAAGTTATGTCATTTTAGGAGAGAGATAAACACAGAAAAACAGAAATCATGGGAGAGAGAAAGTGGGTGGTTTTTTTTAATTTAAAATTCAAATTTTCTGTGTCTGTATCTCTCTTAAAATAACATAACTTTCTGTCATTTAAAATGACAAACATTTTTCCCTAAAAAGTAATAATAAATTGATTATAAGAATATTTAATAATAAGAATATCATGCCTCGTAAAAATAGATAAAATCTTATGTGACTGTGCAGTGACACTAGTGCGTTGCCACATCTTCACACCACACACATATATGCCCTTCCAAAGTGCTCTCTCTAACTTCAAGATAATAACGCGTCCACTTCTTGACCACCTACTACCCATTTCCATGTGTCTCCCAAAGCATTTCACCTTCCCTTCCACCCCAAAGTCTTCTTTTAAAAAAAATGAAAATATAGTTTTAATTTGAAAATTTTAATTTCCAAATATTATAATTAAATTAGGATAATAAATTACTTAAAATTTTAAAATGAAAAATTGAAATAATTTGTATGATTAAGGGTGGACATCTTTTAATGATTTTGGTTTATCCAATTGAACTCATTTTTTTATTTTTTACCACGTAATCATAGATTTATTCTCACAAACGACGCCATTGAACTAAATCAGAGTGTAAGGTATAAATCTATTTTTTGAATGGGAAAATCAGAGTGTTGATCTGAATTAGACAATGGAAACAATGGTGGAGATCAAAGCTCGAAGGTATCTCCAAATGACCTTAAGGAAGCTAGGGGTGCTAAGGGGGAAAGGCTACGGTTATGGCGGTGGCAATAGTCCAGCAGAGTAACAACTATGGAAAATGAATGAAGAAGATGAATAGTAAAGGAATTGATATTCTTTTACATAAGAGGTTAGAGATTCCCGTGAAATTCCGTGATCTATGAATTGTAAAGAGTCATGTGTGCGTTGGAAAGCATATGGAGACACGTGTGTAAAGAAGTCATGTGCTTCGTGTTTTGAGTAATGATAAACTTGACGCACAGCCACAGGATTAAGGGTGCTAAACGAATCAGGACGGCTCGGCTCGTGAAGGCTTGAGCTTACAAGTCTAAAATTGGTTGTTGAAACCAGACTTGGACTTGTATAAAAGCTCGTTTAATAAAAAGACCTCAGGCTCCAATTGAAAAGCTCGGCCGTAGAGCCTCTCAGGCTGGCCTAGTATATTAATTTTTATTTTATATTTTTTATACTGCTTGTAATAGCCATCTTTCTCTCCTACTAGAAAAAATCTGTATAGCG
This sequence comes from Gastrolobium bilobum, assembly GCF_033153095.1. Taxonomy (NCBI): domain Eukaryota; kingdom Viridiplantae; phylum Streptophyta; class Magnoliopsida; order Fabales; family Fabaceae; genus Gastrolobium; species Gastrolobium bilobum. The sequence continues at coordinate 3,118 of NW_026899796.1, read as the reverse complement.
ACATAATTTTCATAGCAATTTCGTCGCTATACAAGTTTTTTTCTAGTAGTATATCAATTTCACCCCATTTTATTGGTTAAACATACTTTTTGAATGACTTTGTTCTATATTATGCTATTTGGATATACATTGAATTTATGAATATTTATGGAATTATTAGTGCTGTTGATTGTATATTCCGTTTGGATAAATTTTTGTTATCTTATTTTTTTAAACAGACTAAACCAGGCTTTTATTTTTTGTAAGTAAGTCAGGCCACATGCCGATAATTATATTCATAACAAGTAACAGACTTGATCACACTGAAATATTTAAATACAAGCTTAGCCTCGGCAAAAAAATTTAATTATTGCATTTTAATTAAATAATTACGCATTTATTGCAGTTTTGAAAATAATTACGGATCTATTGCACAATGTGACGCCTCATTTAGGCGTCTCTCACTAGAGGGAAGACGCTCAAATGGGGCGTCTCTCATGAGGTGTTAACACGTGTCATATTTTTTTTCCAAAAAAAATTTAATTTAATCATAAAACTTCTGAAGGCCATAACTTTTGACTCGAGTATCTAAATCAGGTAATTCTTTTTTTGATTCCACATAACTTTTTGAGATCTATGCAATGACATCTCATTTGACATATTTTATTTCTCACAAACATGATTTTAATTTGCAAGAATGGTATTATAAGAGCGGTTAAACCAAGAAGCCTCTGAGTTCTGGGTTTGTGATTTAATATAAAAAAATAAATAACATTTTGATTTGTGATTTAATTTTTTTTATTATAAAAAAATTTGGTTTGAAATTTAAATTAAAAATAAAAATAAAAATTATTATTAATAAGGAAAACAAAATAAAGATTTGATTTGTGATTTAAACTAAAAAATAAATTTGAAAAATCTGTAAAAATAAAGAAAATAATTAAATAAATATTCAAAATCTATAAGGAAGAAGGTATTATTTTTGAAATTAATGATTAATGCTATAAGCTTTTGGGTTATTATTCGTGGTCTGAAATTAATGATGGCTTATGAAATTACCTAAATTAGGTGTGATTGCCTCTTGATTGAAATTCAATTTAGACGTGATTGGTGACGTGTCAGGTGTTGACACGTGTCACATTTTTAAACTCATAAGCCTCTGAGTTCTGCGTTTGTGATTTAATATAAAATTTAAATCAAGATTTGATGTGTGATTTAATTTAAAAATAATTTTTTATTTTTATTATAAGAAAGAGTTGGTTTGTGATTTAAATTAAAAGTAACAATTATTATTAATAAGGAAAACAAAATAAAGATTTGATTTGTGATTTAAAGTCAAAAATCAATTTGAAAAATCTATATTAATAAAGAAAATAATTAAATAAATATTCTAAATCTCTAAGGAAGAAGGATTACCTGATTTAAATTTAAATTATGTTTGTGAGAAATAAAATATATAAAATGAGATGTCATTGCGTAGATCTCGAAAAGTTATGTGGAATCAAAAAAGAATTACCTGAATTGGATACCCGAATCAAAAGTTATGGCCTTCAGAAGTTTTATGATTAAATTATTATTATTATTTTTGAAAAAAAAAATGACACGTGTCAACACCTCATCAGAGACGCCCCATTGGGGCGTCTTTCCTCACGTGAGAGATGCCTAAAAGAGGCGTCACATGTGACGCCCAAAAAAGTGTCACATTGTGCAATAGATCCATAATTATTTTTAAAACTGCAATAAATGCGTAATTATTTAATTAAAATGCAATAATTAAATTTTTTTACCGCTTAGCCTCTTAAGACCAAATTAAAACTCAACTCGACTCGGCCCATTAACACTCACGATTCGAAGAGGTCCATCCGGCTTTATTAGAACAATCCTTTTAATATCATTCAATTTTTTTGATTTTTTTTTCCTCGCCCCTGTTTATTATCATCTAAAAGATGGCGTTATTTAAAAATTCAAATAAAAAAAAAAAAGTAAAAGATAAAATGCACCACATACCATGATATCAAAATCCAAATTGAAGGGAAGACCCATATAGAGAATTCACTCATATGCCTACAAGGATATATTCTTTTAAAGGATATATATCTTTTTAAATCCAACCGTTAATTTCCGTCCATCAACGGTTATAATTTATTGGGCCAACTTAATGGGCCAAATTTATTATTAATTAAATAATAATTTTAATCCAATAAATTATAACCATTGATGAAAAAATCAACAGTTAGGATCTAAAAGAATATAAGTTTATATCTTTTAAAAGGATAATGTTATTCCCCAAAGATAAACACTGGAACAGACACGCACACATGCACACACTTTTCTTTTTTACGTTTAATTTGAAAACACTTTCTAAAACCCTTGTCTTCTGTCTGATCAAAGTCAAAACACAGCCAAAAGAGATAGCTATTCAGAACACCTTTATCGTCTTTCTTTCTTTTCGATTTTCCAAGGAGTGATTTTTTGGAGAACTAAGATTCATAGGTACACGACCCGGTTTTTGTCTCAATAGTCAAACAATACGTAGACACACAGGAGACTACTTCAAACTACATTGTTAGATTAGCATAAAAACGATTAAGATTTTATCTGCGCGATTTTTGGGTGCGCGATTTTTTCTTGGTAAATATCACTCCTTTTTAGCTGCTTTGTGTTTTCTTTTTCTTTTTCTTTTTTTTTATTTTGAGAAAAATTAGAGGGAGAAAGGGGTTTTGTCTGTAATGCCAAAAACTGAAACAACAAAAAAATACCGAATCCTCTCTCCAATTCCTTAGATAAGAAAAGATAATAAATTTGGAAACTTCATTGATTATTGATCATCGCTCATCGAATTTCACCCTTATCGTATTCATCATTGCTACGATTAGGATTCCGTATCTAACAACCGCGTGATTTTTTGTTTATAGGAGCATCGGACAATCCTATTGTCAACATCATCGATGTCTCCTTCCAACCACTACCTCAAGAAGCAAGATTGTAATTTGAGGACTCCGTGATTGCGGGGTTCCCAATTTTTTTTCTTGATTTTTGAATCTCACCCGGGTTTGCCATTTGGGATGACCATGAAGTCTGGGTCCACCGCATCAAGCAATACGCGCCGTAATCTGCCAACGAATAGGTTACAAAACAT